>NC_056749.1:370233672-370423672 GCF_019279795.1 Protopterus annectens
TGCAGTCTACAGAAAAAAAAAAGCCTTTTTCAAACAAGCAAGGTAGAAAAAATGAGGCAAGGAGCAGGTGAAAAGGAAGAAATCAAAACTGAACCTGGAAGGACTGGAGAACATTACTTAAGAATAAAGAAGTGAAAGACAGACGTTGACAACATGGCTGAAGTTGTGGAGGTACAAAGCCAGTTGGATAAGAATTACATGCTTGCAAGTATAATACACAATAAAAACAGTGGGATCAAGAAGACTAATGGTGATGAAGACCATTCCTTTGTAACAAATGATAGAGCAGATATTGCTGAATTAGAAGATGAAGATTCTTCAGACCTGCCCAGAAATTATATATCTGCAACTGGAGATTCAATTACTAGATGAATTGGTACTTCCATTTTCTGGGAAAAGCATGAACATGCCAGGATCAAAAATACAGTGTGTGAGAAAGGCCACAGAATGCCTTAATGTAATGAAGTATGGAGCTTTTTTTATTCATGTTGGTACAAATGATCTCATCTGCAAGGACTGTTTGACTATTAGTAGGGAACTTACAGTCCTCTTCAACAGCATAGCATGCACAGGTGATAGGATATATTTTTTAGAAAGTTCATATAAAAAAGATTGTCAAGCCAGCATGAATGAAATATGTTTTGAGTAAATACCTACAGTGGATATAAAAAGTGTATACACCCCTGTTAAAATGCCAGATTTTTGTGATATAAAAAATGAGACCACAATAAATAATTTCAAAACTTTTCCCACCTTTAATGTGACTTATAATCTGTACAATTCAATAGAAAAACAAACAAATCTGTTTGGGGAAAAATATAAAAAATAAAAAATGTACAATAAGCTGGTTGCATAAGTGTGCACACCCTTAAACTAATACTTTGTTGAAGCACCTTTTGATTTAATTACAGCATTCAGTCTTCTTGGGTACACACCTGCCATTAAAGAGACTCTGATTAACCCCAACTAATGTTCAACTGTCCTAGTAGGATTTTCTTGACATTTACTTAATCGTCTGCTACAGCAAAAGCCATGGTTCGCAGATAGCTTACAAAGCATCAAAGGGATTTCATTGTTGAAAGATGTTGGAGCAGGGTACAAAAAATTTCCACAGCATTGGCTATACCATGGAACACAGTGAAGACAGTCATCAAAAAGTGGAGAAAATATAGGACAACAGTGACGTTGCAAAGAACTGGATGTCCCTCCAAAACTGATGAAAAGACAAGATGAAAACTGCCAAAAAACCAACAGCAACACTGAAGGAGATGCAGGAATTTCTGGCAAGTACTGGTTGTGTACCACATGTGACAATAATGTATGTCTGGACTATGGGGTAGGGTTGCAACACGGTAGTCTTTTCTTAAACAGAAAAACATTGCGGTCCAGCTAAAATTTGCAAAATAATACATCAAGACTGCCAAAAGCATGTAGAAAATGTGTTATGGTCTGATGAGACCAAGGTTGAACTTTTTGGCCATAATTCCAAAAGGTAAGTTAGGCGCAAAAGCAACATTTCATATCACCAAAAGAACACCATCCCCACCATGAAGCATGGTGGTGGCAGTATCATGCTTTGGAATTGCTTTTCTTCAGCTGGAATTGGGGCTTTAGTCAAGGTGGATGGAATTATGAACAATTCCAAATAGCAGTCACTTTTGGCCCAAAGCCTCCAGGCATCTGCTAGAAAGCTGTAGATGAAGAGAAATTTCACCTTTCAACACAAGAATGACCCCAAGCATACATCCAAATCAACAAAAGAATCACTTCACCAGAAGAAAATTAAAGTTTTGGAATGGCCCAGCCACAGCCCAGACCTAAATCCAATAGAAAATCTGTGGGGTGACCTGAAGATGGCTGTGCACAAGAGATGCCCTCGCAATCTGACAGATTTAGAGCACTTTTGCAAGGAAGAGTGGGCAAATATTGTCAAGTCAAGATGTGCCATGCTGATAGACTCCTACCCAAGAAGACTGAATGTTGTAATTAAAACAAAAGGTGGTTCAACAAAGTATTAGTTTAAGGGTGTGTACACTTATGCAACCAGCTTATTGTACATTTTTTATTTTTTTATATTTTTCCCCTAACAGATTTGTTTTTCAATTGAATTGTAGAGATTATAGGTCACATTAAAGGTGGGAAAAGTTTTGAAATGTTTTCTTGTGGTCTCATTTTTTTGTATAAAAAGAAATGGCATTTTAACAGGGTTGTGTACACTTTTTATATCCATTGTATATGAAAAATGGCCCATTTTAAAAATTGGAATATGTAGACCAACCCAAGACTAATTTTGGGCAAACCAGGAAAGAGAATTTTTGCATGAGATGCAATATATTGTAATATTTGACAAACACAAGAAACGAGCATTAGTAATATTTTTTTTATTATTTTAAAATTTTCTACATTTCCACATGATTGATGTTGTTATTGTTTATGAAATATAGTTAAAGAACAATGACTGGAAATCTGCACTGTCAGAGGTATAAATGTTTCTACTGTAATAGACATTCTAACAAAAACTCAGAAGGAAGTGTTATGATAGCGATTAAAGATAGTTATGAGACCTGTGATTATTACATGTTCAGTAATAACACAAATACTATAGACAATAAAGACAACCTTAGAACATGTAACAATTGGAGTGTACAGACCACCAAAGTCAAGTGCTGATGATCTAAAGGAATTAATGCATTTCATGCATGACATACAGGAGGGATGAATAGGTGTGGCTAGGGAATTAAATTTACCAAAACTGACTGGAATAAGATTGATTTAACAGCATTAGTAAAGAAATGATTAACAACGTATATTCAGGACCAATTGCTTCAGACTGCAAGAAAGCTTACCAGGGATAGAACATACTAGACATTGTTCGCGTTCTTTAGAACATGGTTGTTAATTCCTGTCAAGTTTTGCCACTGCTGATGTGCAGTAATTTGGGGTTAAAGGTTAAATTGTTGCTAGATAATTATACCAAACTAAAATCCAAACCTAAGCACAGAAGATTAGTAACAGATTATATAGAAGCAAAATAGTCACAATGTAAAACTAATTGGAGTGATGGATTCAGTGGAAAAACTGTATAAGTACTGTGGCAAATTTTAAATGACATTTGGAATGCATAAATTTGTCACAGGACATCTTTAGTGGAGAGGGGAGGGTGCGTTGGGGAGGTTAGAGGGAGGAAATTAGGTAGGATGGGTAGTTAAGGAAGACTGAAGGAGAGTAGGCAAGAAAGGGTTAAGTAGGCTGGAGATGAAGGAGTAAAGTGAGGTAAGGTGGGGGCAGGGTCTTTAGGTCTTTTGAGGTGGGAATGAACTGTTGAGATTCACATTTGGCATGATTTTGTTGAAGCAGGATCACATCCTAGATGACCTGAGGTGGTGGGAGTAAGGTAGGCCTTGGGTAATTATACAGAACAAAAGGTGAGTACAGTTTTCCTGGTTATGGTAGGATAACAATTTTTTTTTTCTCCTCTTTCTCTTCTCTTCTCCCCCCTAAAGTGATGGTGTTCATAGAAAGGGAGGGGAGATGTATGTTATAGAATGATCATAATATCATGTGGCCTGTAGTTTGGGTAGGTGTAGTAGCTATGGCAGGTTATTCCATCTGGGCCTCGGGTTAATAGTGTAGGGCTAGGGCTTTGTTTTAGCTCCAGTATTCTTGACTCTTGCGATGGGTATAGGAGGCGAGGGACAGTGATAGCAGAGCCTGGGGGGAGAGCCATTTGCTGGTGATGCGGTTGAGGTACTGGATGGTCTGGGTGACCTGGGGTAGGCCCCTTTACTCAGTGGTGGTGTCTGTGGTGGTCATGTGTGGTCTCAGCCAAGTCAGGATGCACAGTGACCTTATGTCACTTCCTTGTTTGGTAGTACAAGTATAGCAGGTTTGAGGTTAATTCTATGCTTCCTGTTGTGGTCACTAGCCACATTACTTTACGGGATAGATGGTTTTGTTGGTGGATAGTGGGCCAGGCAAGGACAGCATGATGGTTCGCAGGTTTGCTCCCAATAATGATCATTTCCATACATGCACAGAAATGCCTGCGTCATCATATTAAAAAAAAAGTATAATAATTACAGTCCAGTTGCCTTAGGTTTGTTTTCATCTGTAGGAAACTAGGCTGTTGGTGGATCCTCCAAACAAAAAAAAAAAAAAAAAAAAAAAAAAAGGGCAGCGGAAGCAGGGTACTGGCCTGTAATTTGGTGCAGGCTATTATGCTCGAAGAGTGCCTCCATGGAGAGAAAAAAAGAATTAAGGTAAAGAAAGAGGTGAAGCGGGGGCACTTCACAAGAGAGTAACCCAGGCTTGCATTGTAGTGGCTGGGCATGGATGGGGTCAGTGTTGGGGGATGAGACGCAGTTCAGCAAGCTTGTTACACATGCTATCAGAGTTGGGGGGGTCGGCATAACAGTTAAAACTTTTCATAGGCTGAAGAATGCCTCTCATCTGCACAATTTCTCGGGTCACACAGGAAGTGAGGCAAAAACTCTGCTGAGTAGCCCCCGGCCACATGTACAGTGTGAGGCAAGGGCTTAGGCAGGCAGGAGGGTACTGGGTTTGTTCAATAGCCCTAGTGGTGCTATGGCTGACAAGGGCAGTTTGCTTCTCATTTAAGGGGCTCAGAGCTGTCGGCCTACTGGTGTGTTGCTCAGATGGCATCTCAGGTGGTTTGGGGCTTGAGTTCTGGCAGAGTGTCTTATTGGGTCCTGGTGCAATCCTTGGCATAGGATGTATTTTATTCAGGATACACTTACTGCAGTATTGTCCGAGGTGTTTGTTTTTTTTTTCTTTTCTTCCCTTACAGCTTTAACTTACAGTATGTGTTTTATTATTTCAGGTGTCAAGCTGCATCATGGCAGATGTCCAGGCTTTGATGCAGAAGTGGGTGAGCATCAATGCCTAAGCAGAGGATCTGTTCCGGGAGTTGTCGACTGAAGATGTGGTGATGACCACCACACAGGGCTCCAGTACTCAGAAGAGATGACAAACAATAAAGGGTAAAAAAAAAAAAAAAAACAGAGGCAAGAGAGCATGCCAGCAGAGGAAAGGACAACAGAGGTTACAACACCAGTGTCACCACCTCCAGCTCTGACAGGTAATGATTTTCCAGTCCCCATTGGGGGGGCTAAGGGACAGGTAACACAAAGTGGGTGCCAGGGGTTGGGTGTCAGGGCTAGTGGACTGCCTAGGTTCATGCAGGATGTCAGGGCCAGTGGTGGGGGTCTGCAGACCTTAGTGGGCCAGAATTTGAGCTTGGATGGTACTCTTTCATTGCTAAAGGAAGATACCAACCCTTATGTAGAGGAGGTAGGGTCAGACTTTGGGACACGGCTGGGTGATTGGTTGACTACACAGGTGTTGGGTCAGGAGGGTGCAGCAATCCTCTTAACTCCTCACATATCACTTATGGTGAAGGAGAAAATCTGGAAGGGAGAATATATACACATTTTCGAGTTAGTTGATGCCGATAGGTTTCAGCACCTGATGGATGCCGAGATGGCAAATGGGGAAGACCTCTTGACAGCCTTGGCTGCCTTAGGTCGTAGGCAAGTGGGTAAGCTTCGGCAGAGAATGTGGAGAATTGGGGCTTGGGATTCGTATATTACATGGTGGTGTGATAGAAAAGGGATAGCACTTTGGCCCTTCCACTCCTGGCTTATTTTCTAACAAAACAAGAGGTGCAAATGATATGGCCAGGTAAGGCCTGGCTTTGGTATGAATAGAAATTCTTCAAGAGGAAAGCAGTCGCTAGGTCCATGCACTGGGAGGTAAGATACCCTGTTATCTGGCTGTCCACCATGATGGACAGTTTTGGTGCAGGCAATAGAGTGGGTAAGTTTGCAGAGGGAGTGTTTAAGTATGTTGGGCCTTCAATGCAGGGAGATGTGCTTGGGCAGCTTTCAGATTCTCCCACACTTGTTCAAAGTGTATGGGTGGGCATTCAGTGATGCAGTGCAGTAGGGGTGAGAGTCATCTCGGGGGTTAGATAACATCCTTTCTGGGTCAGAGAGGATTAAGTGTACCTCCAATGGGGTTGCAGGGGGGTGCAGGGTGGGGCCAATTTCCATGCCCAAAGGGGGGAGTCATTTCGGGGAACAATGGGACGCCCAGGAGACTCATTCAGTTATAAAGCTGCATGTCCTGCAGTACTTGCTGGTGCAGTATCTGCAGCCGGCAGTTGCATGGGAATTGGTTGAGAGTTTTTTGAGGGAGTTTTTGATCAAGTCGAGCTTGGTGGGGGATGGCAAGGTGGGAAGAAATTTGAAGTCAGTATGGGGGAGGGAAGATGTTCTGTAGGCTTTGATTGAGAAGGAGTGTCAGGCAGGCAGGTTACTGGGCCCCTTTGATATTCTGCCATTTACTCATTTCAAAGTGTTGCCTTTGGGTTTGGTCCCCAAAAAGAGACCGGGTGAGTTCCCATTGTTACACCACTTATCTTACCCAGAAGGCAAGTCTATAAATGATTTTATCCCAGGGGAAGAGGTTAAGTTTACTTATGCATCTCTGGATGATGCAGTCCACATCATTAGAAGCTTTGAGGACCTCTGGCTAGTGAAGGTGGACAGTAAGTCTGCCTTTTGCCAGTACTTGAGGAGGATTGGCCATTGTTGGGCATGGTAGTACAGAATAACTTTTATTTCAACACAGCTATGCCGATGGGATGTGCAGTGGCTTGTTCCACTTTTCAAAAGTTTAGTATGGCCTTACATTGGATATGGCAACAGTGGGTGGAAGGGCAGAGAGCAGTACATTACTTAGATGACTTCTTGCTAGTGGGTGAAGGGAAAGAAGGGGCAGTCGTGTTAATGCATGAGTTTTTGGGGATGTGCAAGGAGTTGGGAGTTCCATTGTCTACTCATACGCTAGATGGCCTGGCAAAAGTGTTAGACTTCTTGGGTTTGAGTGTGGATGCAGGACTAGGATTATTTCACCTGCTGGGAGAAAAACTAGCTACACTACAAGAGAAAATAGCATGGATGAGGTCTAGGAATAAGGTTCGAGTGAGGGATGCCATGGAGCCATTGGGGTTGTTGAATTTTGCCTGTAGGGCAGTGCATCCGGGGCGTACATTTTGTAGGTCGGTGGCGTTTCTTTTGAAAGGGGGTAAGGGTAAGCACCATTGGGTGAGAGTTGGCAAATTGACAATTGAGGACTTAACTTTGTGGCTACAGTTTTTACGGCAGTTTAATGGGGTCACTTTTTGGAAGACAGATTGGGTAGGTCAAGGGAATTTACAACTGTTTAGAGATGCAGCCGGGAGCCTGGGTATGGCAGCATTTTTTGCAGGGCAATGGTTTGCAATGCCATGGCCTCCTCAGTGGCCTGAGAAATGGAAGCATGATGTTGCTTTTCTAGAACTGATGCTAATTTGGGCAGCGTCAGTGGTGTGGTAAGATCATTTAGGAGTAGTAGGGTAGTGTTTAACTCTGACAATATTGCAGTGGTAAGAGTTTTGCAAGCTAAGACATCTAAATCTGAACGGTTGTTGATGGTTTTGAATAAATTAGTTTTGCAGAGCTTGTTGATTAATTTTTCTTTTAAAGGGGTACATGCCCCGGGGGTGAAGAACGTGATTGCTGATGATAGCTCTGACAGCAGCAGGGTACCCCATGTTGGTAACAGATGAGGTTTGGCAGATTGGGCAGCAGTAATTGGCAGGCTGGTTCAGCAGTCTTGGGTGATGTCCACCAGGAAGGCTTACGGTAGGGCTTTGCATGATTTTGATAGCTTTGTTAGGCAGTTACCAGAGGAGGAATGTGTGTGGTCGGAAGATTTGCTGTTGCAATATTTAACAGTGATGAGGGCACAGGGTGAGGCAGTGAAATCAGTGAGAGTGGATTTGGCAGCAATTGGAGTTTTTACCCAATCAGCTAGACTGGTGGATTTTACTAAATCCTGAACAGTCGGGTGGGTCTTTAAAGGATTGAGTAGGGGGAAAGCTTGAACAGGGATAGGTGATGGCAGGTGATGAAGAGAATTTTAAAGATGATGTTGCAGGGTTTATTTAGGGTATTTGGAGACTCTGCAGACTATGTGGTGTGGGGAACACTGAGTGTATGAATGTTCTTTGGAGATGTTGGGGTCGCTGGTATGGGATGATGTTCTGATGGTGCCAAGGGCAGTTCATATTACGTTGAGGCCATCTAAGACTGATCAAGTGGGGAAAGGATCAACAATAGTTTTGGGGGAAGATAGGCTGGAACTGATGTATCATGTAGCATGGGGAAGGAGATTGCGAGCATCTCAAGAGGGTAGATCACATGACTTAGTTTTTAGGTCTGTAGGAGGTAGGGCATTAAAAGCCGGGCAGCTGAATTTAGTCACAAAAAGGGCATTTTGTTTTATGGGCCTTGAGGGGGATAAATTTTCTACACCTTCTTTTTAGAAGGGTAAGGCATCTGATCTAGCAAAAGGGGGCAGTTCGATCGAAGTCATTAAAAGGGTGGGACAGTGGTCTTACAAGGTATTTTTGACTTATATTAGATGAGGGCTGGTGTTACTTATTTTATTGTTAATTTTTTTTTTTTTGTTTTTTTGTTTTTTTTTAGGGAGAAGGATTGTCATTTTAGGCCACTCTTTCACATATTGGGCAGCAAGGCGGGCTGCAGTTAGGAGGAATGGCACTGACTTGGGGTTACAGTGATTTGGTTGGAAGGTCACCTGGCATGGCATTAGAGGGTTGAAGTGGAACTGTCTGCTTCATGTATTTACGATGTTGCAGAGGCAACTGGGGTTGCCTCAGATTTTGTTGTTGCACCTTGCAGGTAATGATTTGGATGTGACACCAAAGAGACAGTTAGTATATCATATATGTGAAGATTTTTTAGCATTAAGGAAGCTTTATCCATTGGTATGACTGGTGTGCTTGGAGATTATTCCTTGGTAAATCTGGAGGGATGCTAGAAAGTTTTCTGCAGTTGAGAGGGCTCAGAAGTTTGTGAACTTTACGATGTCAAAGCAGTTGGGGGGATGGGGGTGAGTACTACATGGCACAATGAGTAGTTTGCTGATAGGGATCCTATGTGGTATAGGGCAGATGGGGTTCATCTTAGTGATTTTGGGCTTGATTTATTTAATTTAAATCTGGGATTGAGAGGGGAGGGTGCATTGGGGAGGTTAAAGGAAGGAAAGTAGGTAGGATGGGTAGTTAAGGAAGTTTGAAGGGGAGTAGGCCTGAAAGGGTTAAGTAGGCCAGAGATGAAGGGAGGAAGTGAGGTAAGGTGGGGGAAGGGTCTTTAGGTCTTTTGAGGTGGGAATTGACTGTTGAGATTCACACTTAGTGTGATTTTGTTGCCCTCCCATCCCTCCCCTTTTAGTTAGGTAATGTGTAAGGCTGGGGAGGCAGGGTGTGATGATTCGGGGTCAGAAGAAGAGGGACAGGCTTGCCCCTCTTCTGTTCTCCCTCTGGTGGATAATTGGTTGAAGATTGTCGGTGGAGACTGTTTGGACTTGGTGGTTTGGTATGGAAAGAAGGTGTTGACGATGATTGGTGGAATGCTGCCTTGAAAGTGTGAGGACAAGCAAGCAAATGGGGGACACTGCTTATTCCCAAGGGTGAGTGGTGGTGTGCTGCCCTTATGGATGGTCATTTTATGTTTTCCCTTTCCAATGAAATTAAGTTATGTTTATGTTTAATAAAGCTTCATGCATTTATCATTATTATGTTCAAGCAATAAAAATCATCAAAAGTCTTTGGTGTTTTGGTTGCTTTATTAAAGTGGAACGTGACAAAAAGAAATTGTCTGAATGCAAAATGTTAAATCAATGTTTAACATCAGAATCTAGGCACACAAATTTGAGGAGGATATATTTCCATAACAAGATACTTGATTAAGGTGAGGAGTAAAGACATACAAATTAATAACTGTGTATATAGTATACACTTTATTCTTAGACACAACAGATTATAGCTATATTACAAAATCATATGCAAAGCAGTTTGGCCCCACAAGGTGGATGTTAATTGTCCTAGTAACATCCAGGTAACCTCGGAAACCAAAACCAAATTAAATTACATTGAAAAAGAACTATGCAAACTGGATCCAAACAAAGCATATGGAGGAGAAAGAATAAGAAACAATGACCTGAGAACACTTTAGCATGAACTTATATTAACATTATATCTGTTATTCATTTATATGTCATTGAAATATGAGGAGATTCCTGAAAGATTGGTGACATGCAGTTGTTAAACCTATTTTTAATGGAAAGGGGAATAGGACAGACCCAGAAGTTTACTATCATATTGTGGAAAAAAAATAATGGAGAAGCTTATTTTGAATAAATTATTATCAGAATTGGGATGGTGGGGACATGAAACCATATAACAGCATGGATATGTTGAAAATAGGTCTGTAACCACCTGTAACGTGATGTTCTATAATAATAAAATGATAGCTATGAATGAAAAATTGTGCAGTGATGTAATTTGTATAGAATTAACTTCAGCATTTGATAGGGTCATAAAGAAAACACAAATTAATAAATCAGAATAACTAGGTATTGATGTACTCTTGATAAAATGGTGTACAAATAGGGCATGGCAAGCACCTTACAGCAAATGGACAGGTGAAATTCTAGGTTACAATCAGGAAGCCCCACAGGGCTCCATCTTAGACCATTACTTGTTTAGGTTGTATTTCTCAGATCTATCTTTTTTAATATGAGGCGTTTTACAATTTGTATGCAGATGACTTGAAAATGGGTAAACTGATTCCATGTGTTACAGATAGGGCATGTCTTCAAAAACCCTGAAGCAAACTGACATTTGGGTATAGTAGAATACACTCATAAACACATCAAAAACACAGTATATGAGATTTGGGAGATATAGATTGAAAGGTGAATATTTAATACAGCACACTGTGATTGAAACTGTATATCCATTTAAGGACCTGGGTATACGGGTATATCCACCTTTGAGTTTTTCTAATCATATTACCTAATTTGTTAATTATAGTTATAGAGATACAAGTTGTATAAAAAAGATTTATAAAGTATACAAAATCATAAATGATGAAATTGTTTGCTAGTTACATTAGGTCCAAACTTGAGTATGGAATAACAGTATGGAAACCATATCAGAAAACAGGCATGTGTAAACTGGAAAGAATACAGTGAAAATATACCAAGGGCATCCAAAAATGTGAAACTTTAAGGTATTATGAAAGGCTATAATATCTGAACAGGTATGGTGTCTCATATAGACATTTAAGAGGAGACCTTACTCAGGTATAGAGGGCATTTAGAGACAACTACCGGTGCAAATATTTGGGGTTATCAAAAAGTAGTAGAGAATCAGACAATCTACAAAAAATGGAAACATGAACCACAAAGCATTATAGAAAATGATTAAGTTTAAATCAAATGGGATCACCCATTACCAACAATTTAAAAAATAGATGTGGAAAAAACAGATATAGTAGTCCATAAAATGAAGACAAAAGTAGCAATCAGTGAAATTGCTACACCCAGTGACTACATCTTACATAGAGAGAGAGAGACACAGAATCATAAAATATTAGGATTTGCAGACAGAAATGAGGACAATGTGGAAGAAGGATACCCAGAAATTTCCAATAGTAGCAGGAGTAACTGGCGTTATAAAAAAGAATTTATAGTCACACTTAGATATGTTACCAATACATGCAACTCCATATGAACTGCAGAAGGAGTCAATAATGGGCACATCACAGGTGCTGCAAAGAACACTTCTGGCTAAACTCAAAGATTGAAACAATACTAATTTGATGAACTTTTGTCATACTTTGACTTAGGAATGGGGTCTATTCCCATCATAGTATTAGAAACCCAAAAGTCTTCGAGAAATTACAAAAGATTATATAGGAATGAGAGATGTACTATTCGGTTTTCTTAAACAGTAGCTGTTGCATGGAATAAACTACCAAATTACATTAAAGTAAGTACTAGTTTAAGTATTTTTAAGCACAATCTGGAGACATTATGGGATAACTGTTTGGTATACTAGCAGGCTAGCAAGGCATTATTGTCCATGCCTGAAATATTTGTATGTATGTATCTATATACCATGTGAATGTAGGACAAGACTTCTTAAGATCCTCAAAGATCAGAAGCCTATAAAGTACCTGTTAACCTATGAACATATGCAATAGATACAAAAAGAAAATGCAGTAAATAGTTATATCAGCAGAAAGATAACAAATGCTATCAAACAGCAATCACTTAAGCTATATACCCATAATGAGAAAGGCATTTGAATAAAATATTTTTTTGCACAAGGATATCATTTTTAATTAACAACTAGAAGTAAATAAAATTTCAATATATATGCATTCAGAGATCTGCAATTAGAAAATGAGAGAAGTTGCATTACATTGTCCACAAAATACAAAATTTTTCTGATTTAATGAGTCAAAACCAACAATGCTTATAACACAGTTTAGACTTATTGTTTTCTATCCATTTAGAGTAGGATATTTTCATACTATATGTCACCCCTGACACAAAGCATTACAAGGAATGATTCAGAAAGCCCTTTAGCTCATGAGAAAATCCACAGTATCAACATAATATGAACCCCAGTCTGGCTCAAATTCAATTCAAAGACAGACTCTCACTGCAACATGTGCTGCCAAGTGCAAAACAATGAAGAATCCCATTCAAAAGTGAGTCTTAGTAGGGATGATTGTTGTGCACTATGTCATTGGGCATCAATGTGCAATATAAAACTGGAAAATATGTCTGATCAAGGAGCATCTCACACAAACACACAGAAACAGACAAATATGCACAATCTCCCAAACACACAAACACACAGCAATAGACAGATATGTACAATCTCTCACACACACACAGACACATAGAGGTATAGAGAGAGAGAGAGAGATGGTACTTACACACACACATATATATAGAGAGAAATAACACACACATTTATATATAAATAATAAATATATACACATATTCACGCACGCATCTATATCTACATCTATATATCTATATCTATAGAGAGAGAGTCAGAGAAAGAGAGAGGGATGCACACTCTCTCTTACTCACACACACACACACACACACACACACACACACACACACACACACACACACACACACACACAAACACGTAGAAATAGACAAATATGCGCAATCTCCCACACACACACAAACACATAGCAATAGACAGATATGTACAATCTCACACACACAGACACATAGCGGTAGAGAGAGAGAGAGAGATGATACTTACACACACACACACACATATATATATATATATATATATATATATATATATATAATATATATATATATATATATATATATATATATATATATATATATATATATAGAGAGAGAGAGAGAGAGAGAAATAACACACACATATATACATAAATAATAAATATATACACATTCACACACAAGCACACATCTATATCTACATCTATATCTCTATAGAGAGAGAGAGTCAGAGAAAGAGAGAGAGAGAAAGAGAGAGAGATGCATACTCTCTCTTACTCACGCACACGCACACACACACACACACACACACACACACACACACACACACACACACACACACACACACACACACTTGTTAGGAACCTATATTTGAAAAGATACTCTATGACCATCAGATAACCAGTGTGTCATCAAATCTCATGGCTGGAGGACAACAAAGTTAAATTTCTTATTGTTGACATTATCAGATTTCACGTGCCAGCCTCTTCTAAGAAAAGCAAGTAATTATCAAATTCTGTTATTCATGACATTTTTATTCCTTGACAGATCAAATCTGAGTTCCAAAACATTTTTATAAGATGTTTTTTAAATTTGTATTACCAAAATGTCAGCCTAACTGCTGTTCCTTTTAATAATTGTAAGTTAAAGTAATGCAAATTATCTCAGGACATCTGTCTTTCAGTAAGTTTCTTAACAGTAAATTACAACAAAGAAATATATATATGTCATAAGAATCTCATAAGAAACTTTATTAATGTTTCAAAGATGTAATAATATTCTAATATGTTCCTATTACTAACACTAAAGAAGACTCCAGAGTAACACTGGTGATTTTTTGTTAAAGACCAAACATACACATGCTGATGTAATGAAACAGTCATATTTCTGGCATGTCATGTATTGATTCTCATAAACAGGTCCATTTCTGAATATTGTGTCCCAAATTTGTGAAAGCAATTTTCTTCCACTGCACACAGGGTGAAATCCGCTGAACTATCCAACTACAGACTAGTTGCCATCGTCTCCCCTGTATCCTATGTCCTGTTAAGATTTAGTCACTCCCAACTTCTACAACACCTCTTATGCAATCCCTGGGATTCATTAACACCTACACTAAGTGTACACCGTTTTGAGTGAACAGACAACACAAGGATAACTCACACCTTCTTCCTCCTAATTTCAGTTTTCCTACTGATTTTCTTGCAGCCTTATATATCAAGGGGGATTCTTAAAGGTCATTGCAAAGTGTAGACTACAAGTGCACTTAGTTTTATCTTTCTGAGTGACTAGAAAGCAGAAAAAATGTGGTAGGGCTGTTCTTGAATACAGCTAGTGTACACTTAGTGTAGGTGTTAATGAAATCTAGCACAACCCATACAGAATAGTTTCCATCCAAGCCACATCACAAAAATAGCCCTGCTTTCCTTTCTTAACAGCATCAAACAAAATTGCAATGAAGAAAGTCTAGTCTCATCCATATTCCTAGATCTTTCTAAAGTATTTGACATGGTATCCCACCTAAAATGCCTACATACATTGCAGAATTAGGTCTTTCAACTAATACTTTAACTTAGCTTCCCAGTTATCCGTCCAAAGGAACACAAAGTGTCAAATGGCAATCACCTTTCTTTCCTCATTTACACATATCCATAGGATCAGCCTTTGGGTCTTACTGTAAAAACTATTTATAAACAAATTTGTTCTGTATCTGGAATGCCATGCATATTCATTGAGCCGATCATTTTGTACTCACCTGTTCTGCTTCCACGATGTCAGAGCTTTAGTCCATTAGGCAGCTTTCCTACTCCGTCATAGAGATGGCTGGAACAGTCTGACCTTCTCCTCAACCTTAGCAAACTAAGTTAATTTTCTTCATCACCAAAGCCTACTCAGGCCAAAAGAGGGAATTCACAGTGTCATCCTCATATAACTTCAGTCTGGATGTTGTCCCATATACCAAGCTGAGAAGTATGGTCATTGATAAGAACCAAAAATTCAATATTCATATCTAGAGGCAATAAAAATGACACACCATAAACTAGACCTCCTATACAGAGTATGCATGTATCTGAAAGAGCAAGACTGGAAGTTCACAGCAATAACCTATCTTTTACTAAGTCTCTTCCAAGCCCCTGCACTTCTCAATTCTCATAAACATTCATCATTCACAGTTAAACAAACTGATGCAAAGTTATAACAAAATCATGAAAATGGCAGCTTGTCTTCCCAGTAAAATGCATCATTGCCTAGTGCTCAAAAACCTGAACTTGTTGCAATTCCCAAACTACCTGTCCTACACACAATTAAAATCTGCCCATAGCATCCTCCATTATCATAGAAAGAGTCCAGCAATAAATTCACTAATGGAATAGTACTCACTCCACAAATTGCTGTGCTCTAAAGGTAAATACTAAAATGTTGTGATAGTCATGGTGATACCCTATATTCCAATTACAAATCAATTCTTTGGAGAAGCATCTCTTCTACTATCAAGTAAGTAGTAAACTCACAAAGCTTTAAAGCCAAAATTTAAGCTTACCTGCTAAACTCCTGGCACTACCTCTGTACCGCTCCTCTGGGGGTAAATAATATTGTCTAATGACCATCACATATATCTAGCCATTGGCTACGCCCTATGCAAGCTATAATTATTAATTCACTGTGTTACTAAGTGCATATTGTAAATAGTGCTAATACAAGCACTATACAAGTTAATGAGCCTTTTATACTAGTTTAAAACATTACTGGTATATTCCTGATATGCATTTTTTACATTTATGCTTTTATATTGCTTTCCACTAGAACTCTCTACCCTGTAGCTGCAAAACGAAATCCACACGATGTTAGCATAATAAAAACTTTTAATCCACGCTTTCGTAACCAAACTTCTTCAGAATTAAATGTGCATTCTCAACATCACATTTAAAAAAAGTTTTGAAATGCTTCTGCACCAATAAACACATCTTTCCACTTGAACAACTATGCAATTAATCAATAACATTTCAAATCTCAGGAAGTTATTTCCTTATATAGACTATATGGTCTTTCAAAAAACATTTAATGTTGACAGCAGCATTTATACCAGTTTTTTTATCTGAATTTAATCTGATTTACCAAAAAGCTTTTTTTTGTTCTTCTGCATCTTCCAGTTTGAGTTTTTGGTTCTTGTGATCATCCAGGAGTATTTCTATGTTTTTGGTGCTGTGGTTCCTATGGCAGAAAGCAGTGGAGATCCATTGCTGGATGTCAGCATTCATCCTACACCAGGTGAAGGTGGACAAAATGTTCTGGCTTCACTATTGCATACCATGAAAGATGTTCAGCAGACTCTGCAACTGTTAATTCCGGAGAAGGTGAATACCATTCTGGTCTGGTCCAGCTCAGATGATGAGGTTAACACCGTGGTAAATTTTAGCATACATTCTGCTGAACAAGGTAAAAGCTTTTAAGCTGTTTCTAAAATTAAGACTTATGCTGACATAGCTTCAGGATGAAACACTAAATTGGATCCTTTTTCATCTCCTGAAAAACCTATTAACAGTATAGGGCTGAGCACTTACAGAGATATGTGCACCAATTTGGGCAGATTATTAAAGAAATACAAAAGTCTAGACTTGGAAAATAAATATTTTTTACGTTGTACAGAGGTGGGTATGGTCCCTAAGGGGCTAAGATTCTTTAAATGCCCAAACAGAGTTGATAGCTCCCATGAATTTTTTTGTTACACTAAAAGACTTTTTTAACAATGCTGGTCTAAAGTTCCTAAAGTTGCTTATAGACAATAAATGTAAAATCATGACTGGGCTAAGGGAAGAGATCTGTAAAAAAGATGAACTCTTGCTTAAGGACTATCACAGCAAGATTGGGGAATGGGTCGAGTACCATACACTCTTCTCTGAATTGCAGAAACATGAAGAGGTTATAATTAGTCATAAAAACCACAAGCTTAAGTGAGATGTTGCTGTGTATGACAACGACACAGCATATGTTGATTTTTGCGTGTTCAACAAACGCACAAACCAGGATAAATTCAAAGTACAAAATAATCAGACCAAACGTTTCCCCTTTAAGAAACACACCAATGAAGTCCACGCCCCCAGAACTAAGAACTTTCAAGCAACTTCTGAAGTTAGATGTTTAAATAGGGAAGGAACTAGTGGCTCTATAATGGGTATTGTGGGAGCAGGAACTTCTAGTGTTGGCATTGGACTGTTTAACAACCAACGATGAAAATGATTTTAGCCAAGGAGAAGGAGGGCAGAAGCCAGAGAATGCACACATTAAGAAGGAATAGTGTCAAATTCTTCAACGGACAATTAAATAGGTGTTCTGTACCTGTAAACAATGTTAGAAATTTGTCTATTTTTGTTTTAAACAAAAATCATTTATAAGTTTTGATTTTGGGCTTAAACTTTGTAGCTTCAAGGAGGGCAAACATAGCAAATACCATGTTAAGCCTTAAAAAGTACACGAGGTCTTTAAACTTGAAATATGTGCTTAAAGACATTGTTAGTTACAGCAGTAAATATGTAAAGCCTTCATGCTACAACCCTAATTTGCTGCACACTATTAAAGTTTTTGAATCAGGTTGTGAAAGTGCAATAAGGAATGCTATGGGGGAGGGGGTAAAGAAAAGAAAAATGTATCACAACGTATATAAGGAAGAAAAGAAAGCCCTGAAAGAAATACAGGTGAATTGTAACATAAGAGTAATGAAGAGTGACAAGGGGGGGTACCTTAGTTTTAATGAACTAAGAGGAATATGTTACCTGTATAGAGAAAATGCTAGGGAACAGTTTAAAATACAGATTAACAGGTATGGTGGAAGTAGCTAAGAGCTACAGGAGTGTTTACTCTTTTTTATTTGAGAGTTTAATGAACAGTAATTTAGAGAAGGACTGTTATGATTTTTGTCATATAGGTAATCCAAAACTAGGTTCCTTCTTTGGAATCCCTAAAGCACATAAAAGTAAAACTTGCCCTCCATTTAGACCCACTGTATCTGCCCCAAATTATATTACAGAGGGTATTTCCTTATTGGTGGATTCTAAATTAAATCCCATTGTTCAGCTAATGAATTCATACTTGAAAGACTCGTGGGACTTTTTAAACAGTATCAGGGAACATACTTTAGTTTCAGCTTTCGATCCCACCACACAACTGATGTTTAGTCTTGATGTTGTCTCTCTCTTCACTCGTATTCCCCACCTAGAGGGAGTGGAAGAAGTTAGAGAATATTTAAATAAATGTTCCACATTCAGTAATTCTGAAAGCAATTTCTATTGTGAATTAATAGATGTTTTATTAAATAACATTTTTTTTATATTTAACAAGAAAATATACAAACAAATTCGGGGTAGTCCCCTGCAGCACCATCTTTTGGGAACTTTGTGATGGTTGATTGGGAATGTATTGTGTTGGAACCACTATTAATGGAATACCAGATTACATTTTTTTAAGAGATTTATTGATGACTTATTTTTGTCATGGGTGGGGATGTACAAAAAGTACAAAGTTTTGTTGACACCCTTAATTCCCGATCAGGATACTTAAAATTTGTTCTAGGAGATGTGGGACTAAAAGTCCATTTTTTGGATGTGATTCCAGAATGGGATGTTAAGCTTCATAAGTTAGTTAGTAGGATTTTTAGGAAATAAACTTTCACTAACAGTTACTTGCGTTATACCAGCATGCACCCTCGTTTTATGAAGAATAACATTCCTAAAGGAAAGCTCATAAGAGCTAGTTGAATGACAAGTGAAATGGGTGACTTTTTGAAGGAAATAGAATTTATTGCTACCTTGTTTGTTGAAAGAGGGTATAGTAAGACCCTGTTGAAAGAGCAGGTTGAATATGTTACACAGAACAGGGACAGTCTTTTTCCAGCCATCCTTGAGTATGGGTTTTCCAACATTAATACAAAACAGAATCATGACACGAACACATCTGATGTTGGTAATTTCTTTTGCTTGGACATGACATTAGACAGTGGTATTATCAGAAATATTATTTCTGACAACTGGAAAATTCCAGAGGGAAACAAAGACTTATGATCTATAGTGGGGACCCAACCAAGATTTGTATATAAAAATCAAAACAACTTAAAAAACATTTTAGAAAGAGAGAGACAAATTTGCATATTGCTCTAACAACACACATAAAAGATGGGGCACGTATAAGTGTGGAAACTCTAACATATGTAGATACATTTCTGAAGGTCCCTTAGTTAATTTAGAACATTTGCCTTATACTTTAAAAGTTCCAGGGCATTTTAACTGTAAGAGCAAAGGAGTTGTATACATTGGTATGTGTGCATATTGTTGTGCATTCTGCATTGGTATGATTACAAAAGCCCTATGCAACAGAATAAAAGAACATTATTACAGTATTAGAAAAGACAAGACGAATCCTTTTTATGAGCGTACTATCATCTGTCCTATGTACAAAAACTGTATGTTTTCTGTGCTGGAGCAAGGAAGTCATGATTTTAGAGGTGGCAAATTCAAAACAAATCTTGAACAAAAGGAAGCTTTATGGCAAATCAGATTAAATTCAGATAAAAAAAACCTGGTATAAATGATGCTGTCAATATTAAATGTGTTTTGAAAGACCGTAGAGTCTCTATAAGGAAATAACTTCTTGAGCTTTAAAATTTTATTGATTAATTGTATAACTGTTCAAGTAGAAAGGTGTGTTTATTGGTGCACAGATACTTCAAAACTGTTTTTAAATGTGATGTTGAGAATGTACATTTTATTCTGAAGAAGTTTGGTTACAAAAGCGTGGATTACATTTTATTATGCTAACATCGTGTGGATTTCATTCTGTTCTTCTACATCTTCCAATATGGTTTTTTGGTTCTTGTGGTCATCCAGGAGTATTTCTACATTTTTACTTCTCTAACATGTTATGTGGATTGCATGACCAGTACAGCACCATGGTGCATTAAAACAGGATTGTTTTTAACTGACTCTCTGCTTTAGTTGAACAGACTGCATTGTAATCAGTCATATCTTAAAATGTGAGATAAGGAAGTTGCTCCTTACCCCTAAGATTCTGAGATCTTGGGGTTAGCATAGTTAGAGATGTAGGGTTATGGATGTGATCAGCATTATATAATACCCATTCCAACTCTACATTATGGTTCTGTAAAAATATTTTGTTTCACTACAGTGATAAATATAAATAAATATAATTTATAAATAATTTAAATAAATATAATATAACTTAATATAATGTAATATAATTTAAATTAAAATAATTTAATCTATTAGCTGGATAAAGCTGTCCTGCTAGTTGGATGAAGACTGGATACTCAGAGTCCAAGGATGATAAAATACTTGCATCCACATAAGTGCTAATCTACAGACAGAACATGCTGTACATTTGCTAATCAACATAATAACAAAGGTATTGAATAGCGTATTAGGCTTTGGAAAGACCCAGGCAAAACCTGAAATTCAGAAGTCTATAAATTAGCATGTGCTAGGTCTTCCAGACTCAAGTTTTGGCATTCTTGAAAGAGACAATGAATTAGACACCAGTGCAGACATAAGACTTAAGTCATGAACGGTCATGAGACAGTCCAGGTGCTAGATCAAATGATTAATTGCAACTGCCCGGACCTTGCAGGTTAGATGTCCCTCAGAGCATCACTTACCAGTGATCTAACTAGCATGAGGCAAAGACGGTCAGCCAACTGAGGTGCAAAGTTTTAGGAGGCAAGATTGACAGATGCCAATCTGTCTTTAGTGCATTAGCAGCATTACATTTGCAGTCAGCACTGATGTGTCAGCATTACATTTGTGGTCAGGACTGACATGCTTTAGTGCCCATGTAGTGTATGAACTGTACAAAGCCCCCTTGCTACAGTTTAAAGAGAAAATAAGAGCTTTTTTCCTGGAATATGCACTTCAAATCCAAGGACCTTTTTTTTGGTCTTCAAGTAAAAGAGGACCTGATTTTGCTCCTCAGCTTAATGTTGAGGAGGATGCTAAATCAGGGAACACCACAGGCAACCGAATTGCTAGCTATAGCTCTGAACTCTGCTTTTTAAAGGTACACTACAGTGTACACTTGATAATGTGGCCCCCCTAAGCAAATAAAGGGATTTAAATCAATCTAATCTTAATTTTGAGGTACTGAAATATAAACCTGCATTTTCACTTCAGTTTGTAATCTTGAATGATATCACTGAGGCTGATATTAGGAATATACTGAAGACAGAAATATGATGCAAATCTTCAGCCATAGAATAAGCTGAGAGGTTTGATTCTCCTGAGTTGTTCAGGGGTACAATCTTTTGTTGTTGTTCTGTTTTCGAACTTCCTAACTAGAAATTATTGCTGTGGGATATTACTGTTACCAAACTAAATTTATTTCTTTCAAGAGGGTGTTTTATTTCTCTAACTGGTGCTCATTACACGATGTAGATAAGTCATCTAAAATGTAATTTAACTCCTAAAACTGACTAGTTTTCTTTGCTATATTTAAATGTATTTCTTAGTTTAGGAGTAACCCAGCAGGCTACAATGCACCATACTCTTCTTTAAAATAAGAACTTGTTTAATGGCTATATTACTGTGATTTATTTCTAACACTAGCTGAAAGGATGTAAGGGTGAGCTCAGTATTTGGATACACTACATGACCAACATACTAGAGGCATCAATAATCTAAATGAAAAGGGCACACATTTTGCATCTCACTTTTCTTCAGAAGCAAAAATAAATAACTATGTAGTAGAAAGCTGCAATACAGTTCATTAACATCTACAATCTTTACACTGTTTCTTTGATAATGTGTTTATATTTTTTCCATCATTTTTGTCACTATGTTTTTTTAATGGATTCCAGCATGTAGCCCACAAGACAATTCCCTGCGAGCTACATCGCTGAACCCAAATGGCTGCAGCGGCACTTTGCCATAGTGCAATATGGCTGAAAAGCCTAGCCGCTGCAGTGTAATCTATGTACGGGCAAAGACAGCCGTACCGGATGTGTAACACATTCCTTAGTTACATTCAAGGAATGCATTTATTGAAGTATTTATTTATTTTGTTGTCAGTCTGACAACATATATCTATATTATATCCTCGAACGCTTAAAAAAGCGAACGCTGATTGATCGAACTTATTTTTGCGAAACTGCAAAATATCGAAGCAGCAGAAACTCGAATTTTTCCTAGGGAAAGAATTTGGTTGTCCATTTCTTTTGCTTCGGTATTTTCAGTGTTATGGTGGAAAGTTACCGGTAGGATTCAGGTAAGTGTGCGATTGTGTGGATGTGAGTGTTAGGGTGATTTAGGTGAGTTAGGGTTAGGGCTCGGGTTAGGTGTGTGTGCGATTGAGTGGACATGAGGGTTAGGGTGGATTTAAGTGAGTTAGGGTTAGGGAGTGGGTGAGGTGAGTTTGCGATAGTGACGGACCTTAGGGTTAGGGTTTGGGTTAAGGTAAGTGGGTAGTTAGTGGTGTGTGCATAGTTTAGTGTAGGGTTAGGTATCAGATTTTAGGTGCTTGTGTTGTGTGTATGTGTTTTGGATCAGCGATTTTTTTCCCTGGGAAAAAAATCACTGATCTGACAGTTCGAGATTGTAAGCTTTCGCTTAAATTAGGTCGATCAATCAGCGTTCGCTTTTTTAAGCGTTCGATGATATAATATAGACCCGATTATCCACAGGTTTCTACAGCCTTTATTGGAAGATAAATATATTCCAATAGACACTGATTTAAAGTAAACTGCACATAACATACCTCCCAACCATACCGACTTACTCAGTTTACCCAAGTTTTGGGGTCCAAATAATGGGGTGCCACAATTCCCAAGTGGCACCCCTTAATTTCTGAATTTCCAGTTTTTTTAGTTTAAGTTTTTTTTTTCTCAGCTGTTTGAGCTGATGTCATCACATGAGTGATGACGTCAGCTGCATGA
The DNA here is from genome assembly GCF_019279795.1 of Protopterus annectens. Taxonomy (NCBI): domain Eukaryota; kingdom Metazoa; phylum Chordata; order Ceratodontiformes; family Protopteridae; genus Protopterus; species Protopterus annectens. The sequence goes on from NC_056749.1 coordinate 370,256,822, forward strand.
AATAGCCTGCCAGCCTGTCAGACTTGAGCTCAAGAGCTCACATATGTGCCGGCTGCTTCAGCCAAGCAGCAACGGAAATAAAAACAGAGGAATAATGGTGCTTTGCGGATGTTGGGACTGTAATGGAAATAGAACTGCAGAGGAATAAACATCCTGCAGAGAGGTATGTTTGCACTGAAACATTGCCGTTTCTTAGAGAGACTTTTTCCATTCATAGCAGCCTCACTTCTGAGACTGTTTTAGCAGCCGAGAGCATGTTGTTTGCCGGTTTGGGGATAGCAAATACTGAGATGTTTTCTTATGAGCTTCTGAGACTGTTTTAGCAGAAATCATGTTGGTCAGCCATATTTTCTTAGTATGCTGAGAACTGTTTTAGCAACTGAGAGCATGTCGTTTGCCGGTCTGGGGATTGCGAATACTGAGACATTTTCTTATGAGCTTCTGAGACTGTTTTAGCAGAGAACATGTTGGCCAGATGTATTTTCTTATTATACTGAGAACTGTTTTAGCAGCTGAGAACTGTGTGTGTGTGTGTGTGTGTGTGTGTGTGTGTGTGTGTGTGTGTGTGTGTGTGTGTGTGTGTGTGTGCGTGTGTGTGTGTGAAATGCCCCAGGTCAATATATCTGGTGGCTAGAGGTAGGCTCAAACCCTATACCTTGCATACATGTAACAAGATCCTAAAGTCCCTAACCACCACCACATGAGAAAACCTTCCAGATCTTCTGCCTCTTATTTTTGTTCTGTTCCTCATAAAATGACTGTTTTTTTCTGCATTTTTGTGGGAAATCAGTGAAGGAATGAATTCACTACATAATGACAGGCATTTGAATTTCAGACTTCATATTCTTCACAAAATAAATAGTAACACAAAAACTTCTATTCTACCAATTTTCAAGTTTATAAGATCAGTAGTAGAAATCTGCCCCTATTTTGGGGGTGTATCCCCCCACTGCTGGCTTTGTCCAGTTTTTTTGTGCTAAGAGTTTGAGAGCTATGGTGAGAAGTAAAACTTGAATTCTGTATTCCCCCATTATTGGCTTTGCCCAGGTTTTTGTGCTAACAGGTTGAAAGCTAAGATGAGAAGTGAGAACTAAACTCACTAAATGATAGCCATTTAAGTTTCAGTCTTCCTATCATTCAGGAAACTGCTGATTTGGCATAGTGGTATGTTGCTCTCAATGTAGCACACAGGCTCCTGGGTTCAAGCCTTGGCAGTGAAACGCATGGTGGCAACACAACATTTTATTCTAGCAACTTTCCAAAATTATACAAGCAATGTTTCAAATGTGTCCCTGGGTTTTGAGCTTTTATCCCCCCAATACATTTTGGCTTTTTCCAGATTTTTTATGCTGCAAAGTTGAGAGATATAGTTGAGTGTCAAGTGGATTTTATAAGGAGCTTTGAGCTTTAGGGGAAGAGAAGTTTAGTGTTGCTAATGCTAAGTCTGCTTGCATTGTTAATAGCATAACAGATTAAATACTTCTTTTTGATGCAGAAGGCTGCAGGTTCTACTCCCATAGTATGTGGATGCATTGAGGATACTCTACTGTGTCTGTGTTGTTGTACTTTTAAAGGGGGTGGGTGTAACAAGTCAAGGGTGTAGCTACAGATACAGCAGAAGTGAGAAAATGTCATGCACAAGAGCATTTATGGCTCAGTGGAAAGACCAAAAATATCATTAACCCAAATTCAGGAACAGAAAATCATAATTATGATGTGTGTGTGTGTGTGTGTGTGTGTGTGTGTGTGTGTGTGTGTGTGTGTGTGTGTGTGTGTGTGTGTGTATATATATATATATATATATATATATATATATATGTGTGTGTGTGTGTGTGTGTGTGTGTGTGTGGAAGTAGACTTTTATGATGGAAATGTTCTGACTTGGGCAGTTTTGTCATTATTGGTTCATGCATTTTGTTTCACTGCCTACTGGAAAAATGTTCAAACAATAAATTTAAAATGCGCTCTAAGTATAATAAGGCTGCTGTATTATACAAGAAATATAATTTAATAAAGTCAGGAAGGTGTATCAAAGAACACGTGTATGGTTCTTGTTTTGTGTGCAAGGGGCCTATGATTTGAAAACAGCCCAGAAGTAATCTTTATCCACCACTGGCTAGATGCATTTTCTTTGATTCGGGTGTGTCCATGTGGGTTCCAATGCTGTTTCAATGAATGTGAGTGTCAAGGGCAGAGAAGTTTTAATGCTAAGTCTGTTATCATTGTGACACAGTATTGCTTTGTTTAGCTGATGTCTATTAGTATTTGTGCATTGTGCTATAAAATGTAAAAATAAAATCCAAATAATCATTGTAGAAGCAAATCAGTATGCATATTAGTGTTTATGGTAAATGGGGTGAAATAGCTGAGTAATGGGACATTGGAATGGATGCAGGGGGACTCTGGTACCATATTTTGGTTGTCTGTTCTTCAGTTTGCGTTTGAAAGTTGATATCCCACAATTCCACTGGACTGGACAGGGTTATGTAATTATGTATGCAAATTTTATGTTAATCAGCAAACAGATTTGTACCTATTTTTCATGGGCTTTGTCCATATTTTTGATGTTTCCAGGTTGAGAGGCATGGCACATAATGTCCTTATATGAAATCTCAATATTTCAAGTTAAAGTGCAGCAAAACAAGAAAACAAGTAAAACTATATACAATATACACAAATCAGTGTCCTGGTGAAAATAGGGTAAGGACTCCTCAATATGTAAGACCCTCATAAGCTAGACAACTCATTGCTTTTTGCCTCCTCCACATAGCAAACTGAGGTTTTCCAGCAAAAGTCCATTTTCCATTTCTGCTTTTCCCTGCTCACAGCTCCCCAGTCTTCTTCTATAACTTGTCTGCGTATTCACCTCCTGTATAGTTGTCAGCTCTATTTTTCCCATTTCTTACTCATAGCTTTCTTTGCCGTTAATAGTATTATCCATGACAGTCCTCTAACATTTCTTTTGGAGACTGCCATTCCATCATATACTGAGAAAAAACTTGTTATATAGTCAAGAAGGTGTCTAGGTCAGATATTCCTTTGATCATTTCCTCCATATCCTCCCTAAATTTTTCTAAAACCTCAAAGAACAAAAAAATGTGCCTCCACCTCCAACAGCTGCCATCAGCAGCAGGGAGATTTTCAGAATGCATCACTGGTGTGGAAGAGTATTTATGCAAACACTTCTACATAAAACTATGACATTTGCTTGCTCTTACTGATTTACCTGGTAACAGACACACTGCTTACCTGTCATCTTCTGTTAGTTCTTGTTGTAATAAGTTTCCCACTCATCTCTTAGTCTCTGTCTCTTCTATTCCTTCTTGCTGTGTTAGTCTATACAGTTTTGCCACTATTTCTCATTCCATCCTTCCTATTTTCCGTTGCTTGATTATCCAATTAACTGAAGTTGACATCATTTGCTTAGTTAAATGTGTCTATTTTAACTGCAGTTGCTGTTTCTGTAAAACCAAGTAAGATTGGGAGAGGCCTAGAAGTTACTTCTTCCCATCTCAAGACTGTCCCAACTACCAGTGACTCCTCCCAGAATTTTACCTTTGTTTGATGTTGTCACCAAATCCTGGGAGTTGTTTTCAGCCATCTATTTTTAGTCCTAGAATCTATGGGAAGCAACTCTTTTCTCCAGCTTCTCAACTCTTTATAATGCAAAGTCTAACTTGCTTCCTTACAAACTGAGCTCAGCATCAGAAGCTTTACTTCTTTTGTTGCCCCTCTATAGGTTGCATCATATAAATCATTCTTCCCTAATCATGATGTGCTTGTCTCGGGCATCTGCTTCCATTTAGGAAAGCATTTCTGATTATAATACCTGGCCATAGTACTCAAGTACATAGAATTAAAATATATTTCTATTCCTACTAAGCCCCTTGTTCTCTTGTATGTGTAACTCTATCCCATTTCTCATGTGGACTCTCATCCATCCATGGGAAATCCCACATTTAGGGTTCAAATTCTTATTTATTTATTTATTTGCTTTTGTTAACTAGGAAAGTCCACTGGGCTGAAATTAGCCCATTTTTAGTAGAGGCCCAGGAAGAAAAGCTCCAAAAAAACATGTACATAATTAAGAGATTATTTAGAGAGTTAATAACAGCATTTAACAATATACAAGAGTAATAACAGCATTTAACAATATACAATAGAATAATATAGGAGTCAGAAGTGACACAGTAACATAGGCAATGTATACACAACTTTTTGTGGAAGACTCGGGTGCTTGGCAGGTATTCAATAGATCAGACAGATAATGATAATCTGCACTTACACAATATTTTCACACCATGTGAGGCAGGGTGAGGCACAATGTGCTGTGACTAAGGGTGAGTGCACAACAGGGAGAATGAAGAAGAGTGTGGGTATCTGAGAAATGAGTCATGTTAGTAATTAGGTGACTGAGGAATTGGGGATGGTGCAAGGGCATAGCCAATGAGAGGAGAGATGCTGGTAGAGTGATTTTTTTGAATGACGGGGCATTATTTATAGTCCGTAGAGAAGGTGGAAGGGCATTCCAGAGTTTAGCTACAGTAAAAGAGTAAAGGTATTGGCCTACAGTGAGTTTAGGTCTCTTAACTTGGATAAGTAATTGATTCCCAGATCTTGGCGAATGGTTTGGTTGATAAAGAGTCAGAAGTGAAGCCAGGGCTGGGCATTTGGAGGAATTATAGATGAATTTGTGTGCTGTGGCTAGTTGTATGTAAGTTAGGTGGTATGGGAGCTCTAGCCAATTCAGGGATTGTAATAAGTGACAGTGGTGGGAGGAATATTTTGCTCTAGTAACAAATTTAGCAATTTTGTTATAGCAGCTCTCCATTTTATTTTTTAATGGCGACTGGAAGTTTGTCAGAATGGGGGCACCATAGAGGAGAGAAGGTAGGAGAAAAGTTTGGGCAAGTGTTTTTATAGTAGAGTAGTTTAAAAAGTGTTTATGTCAGTAGAGGGTACCAAGTTTTTGCTGTGTTTTTTTGATTGTGTTGTGGATGTGTTGGTCAAAGGTTAAGTTGTCATTTAAGGTTATGCCAAGTAACTTAGTATGGGAAACTACTTCTAAGGTAGTCTTGGAGGACAAAATGATGAAATCAGATTTATTAATGGTGGTACTATTTTAGGTGTAAAGAGCAAGAGTTTTGTTTTATTTGGGTTGAGGGTGAGGTGATTATTTGTCATCAAGGTTTCGGTAATAGAGAAAGCATTCTGGGTGATGGTCAGAAGTTTGGTTTCAGAGTTACCAGAGCAGATAATAGCAGAATCATCTGTGTATTGAACTACAGATGCTTGAGTGAGAGTGGAGTGAAAGTCATTAATAAAAATACTGAACAGGAGGGGGCCTAAGATGGATCCTTGGGGAACTCTGGTAGAAGTAATGAGAAAAGGAGAGAAAGAGTGCAACCATTTGGGGGATTGTTGTCTTTTTGTGAAGTAACTGGTGAACCAGTTAAGAATAGGTGTGGACAAGCCAAGGTGTGAAAGTTTAGAAAAGAGGAGAGGATGGGAGATGGTGTTGAAAGCTTTACAGAGATCAAGAAAGAGTGCAGAGACAACTTTACTGTCATTGCGGCTGTGGTTAACAGTGTCTAGGAAGGATAGGAGAGTAGTTGTAGTACTACGGCCAGGGCGGAATCCATGCTGAGTTGTGGAAAGTAGTTGATTTTGGAATAGGCAATCCATGAGTTGAATTTGAATACATTTTTCCATTATTTTAGAAATAGGAGATAGAGTGGCTATAGGGTGGAAATTTGAGATGCCTGAATTATTACCGCCGTTATGTAAGGGTATGATATAAGCTTTCTTCCAAATGGATGGTACATAGGCTTCTTGGATAGATCGATTTATGAGAATGCTTATGGGGGTAGCTGATGGATTTGGCTGACATTTGAAGGTATTCTGGGGTAAACTGTCTGGGGTGGTGCTACCGGGTTTGAGTTTTAGCAGGAATTTAGAAACAGTGGAAGTGGGAACATGACAGAAGGAGAAAGACTGGTGGGAAGGCTTTTCTGAGGTATGGTTTGTAGAAGTGGGGTTGCTGTTGTTCCAAATTCACTTTGCCCAGTGGGGATCCAAAACCTGTGCCAAGTATAACAGATGCAACAGATCATGCTGGGACCCTTACAATTGTCAAATAAAAATACATGGAACCAATTTTAAGTGAAACAATTGAAGTGGAATAATTTGAACTAGGATTTATTGTACATCAAAGAGCACAGATTTTATTACATTATTTTATGACAGAATGTTTGGATAGTCCACATTACATGGCACATTGCTTGAGCTAATAAAACTAATAAATATGGAGACAGCATATAAAACTAACCACTTGCCTGGTAGCAGTTTCTTTGAATGCTAACTCACTGTCAACATTTCTAGAAGACAAGAACACTCCTCAGAGGTTCTGATGATGTCACTTAACTGATCGTGCAACAGGCAATCATCATTGTTCCACCCATGTGGAGGGTGAGAGCTCATCCTCCTGAGACTTGTATACAGAGACTCTGTTATTGTGCAACCTTGAGGTAAGCAAATACTTGATTTTTCAAACAAAGCATATTATTTCTTCATGATCCAAAGTAATGCCACATTACAGTTCCTTTATTTAAGTCTTTGTCAGGAACATGAACTTTCGGGTCTATATTATAAGATCGATGGTTGAAACATCGAACATATGGTCGAAACCATATGATCGATGTTTTCAAACGTCAACCTTATAAAAAGACAAAAATGAAAAAAAAAAGTACCCTAATTGGTGTAAGCAGTGGGGCAAGCCACCCTGTGCCCCCCACACCCCCGCTACTTAAATATACCAACTCCGAGACTGCACTACATTGCAGTAAATGGAAATCTCCCCTTACGGAGATTTCTATTTACACTCTCAAGATTCTGAGCGTTCGCTATTCTTGTGTCGACAATGTCAGATTCAATATTGTCAGCATTCGAGAATATAATATAAACCCAACTTTCTAGATGTTGCCATTGATTAATTTATGGAAAGTACTACTGAGGGGCTATCTGGAATTTGATAGCAGAACCTCAAATCTGTGGATGTTAGTCTCCACTTATAAAAATTCTGGTTTTGTTCTATTAAAAATTACATAAAACACCAATATTTATTAGAAATAAATGTTATTAATGCTCATGTCATAACAACACACTAATGCCATGATTCGAATATTTATTGCATTAGACAAAACATATCAAAAACAAGTAATTTACATGTTTGTTGCGAACTAAGTGGGAAGAAAGAAATGAGTAGCCTAATTAAGTAGTTGAGCTGGTGTCCCTTACTTTTTTAGGATCATATCTTTGAAACTCTTTTACCTTTTCTGCTAAGTTAGTAAATATGCCATAAAAATCAGCTGCACAGTACACATAACTATTTTTTTATAAACACACATATATTTATCTTAAGTTGTATAAATGCCTGTGAATCTATCAGGGGGAGGCAAAATTCAGTGATAGAAAATATAAACAACATTTACATATGATGAAGTATCAACTTGATATAAATATATTATGGACATGCAGTGAGCTTCTGACTCTGAGAAGCAACCATATGCGTAATCATAATTAGAAGCCATGAAGAAATTATCTTGGGAGATTTTTACTATAAAATTGCTGTAAAAACCTACGTTCATCACCTGCATAGGAGACCATCTCTTAGTCACCATCTGAGAGTTCTTCATAATTTCCAGGAAATTATACGTGCGCATTTATATACTTCAGACAGCTAAGACTGTCATTCCAGCATTTAGGACATAAATGCAGTTTAACACTTATTATAGTAATTTCTTCTAACATTTGAACTATAAACATAAGACTGGCACATTTCCCTTTGATGTTAGAATATAAATGAATAATTTACTTTCTTTATTAGGCATTCAGCTTACCCTCACAATTGGGATGAGAGGAGTGGAAAAGGAGCCTCTTGCTCTGTCAGAGGGATTTTTCATTTGAAAGGGTCAGGGATTCATTTTTCAGATATAGTTTGAAGATTTTTATTTCTGTTGTTAACATAGAGCAGCAGAACAATAAATTATGGTATTTCCTTGTGAAAATAATTACGTGTGTCTATACATATCCTATTTTTAATAAAATTTGGTTAAGCTTTGCTGCATTAATATCAAAATGTCTGAAGTGCTCATGATATATGTGTGTTTGAGTACTGTTGTTAACTGTTTTATTGTATATTTTTCACTGTGTTCATCTTCAATTTTGCAAATTTTTCTTGCTTACTTGTACTGTGGAGCTTTTCTCCCCAGGCCTCCACTGAAAAAGGGCTTTTGCTCAGATGGACTATCCCGGTTAACAAATGTCAAATGAAAAAATAAATGTGTATATACATATTCATATATATTTATATGTACACACACACACACATATATATATATATATATATATATATATATATATATATATATATATATGTATATATGTATATATATATATATATATATATATATATATAAAAACACACACACACGTATATATATATATATATATATATTCACATACATATATACATATACATGCATACACAGTCATATATTTCTTTGTGAGTTTTTTATCTGTGTTCTAATAATTCCCAGATCACAGAATTGGCATTTTATTATTAAAATTAGTTTTTTCTTTTGTTTATATTTGATATAGCCCATCACTGATAATTTAAAATGATATTAAGAAATAAATCATAACACATTTTTTTAATGATTTAGCTTTACCTTGAATCTCTCAATACTTTAACATAAAACACATCTGTTATAAACCAGCCATAATTTACCTTCATTTAGTAAAACATCAATCTCATTTATAATCAGCAACACTTTAATATTAGCTGACAACACCTGGAGTTGCTGAAAAGCTTTCTTAAGTTCAAAATTAAAACACACACTGACACCTGAAATGTCATGGCCTTAAAAAAATGAACCAAAATGTGACATACAACACTGGATACTATGAGTCTGGTGTTATAAATATGAAACAGGTGCTGAAGATCTAAAACATATCTTTCTTTTCTTTTCTGTGCTTCTAGCAGTAAGCTGATCTTGAGAGATTCAAACTATTTTGACAATTATCATTCATACATATTAATTTATTTATGAGTTTAAAAAGAAATTGTAATGGTTTTAAATGATGTATGTGTGAAGACAGGTAAAGGCTGCCAGTCTAATCAGTTAGAATTTTGTAGATAATTCTGTCATTTGTAAATATTAATGTAAGCCATAGGCTTGTTCTCTTAAATGTGAAAAGACTATTCTGAATATTGAACTGCAAAAATGTAACAACAGTGCACTCTGCTGTAAGAAAGCTAAGTCAAGCATTTTATGACTGCCTTTGATGTCAAAATTCAGAGCTGATATGTCTAGAGGGAGGCATCCTGCCTAGTGTTTTAAGGCCAGAGTTAATGGCTAGAATTTGCATGTATAAATGCCCTTTATTGCTCTGATTTCTAACCAGGTGTACAGAATGTAAATACAGTTTCTGTTGGCCTGGGAATGCCAGAGAAGTGTGAATAATGATGTCATGTGAAGCAGCTTTGTGTTATCAGTTTAAAGAGAGAGAATCAGAGGGCTCTGAGCATTTTGTCTTGAAAACATCCAACATCAACAGCACTGCCTGTTTCTATATGTAAGTTTATTTTAGAACTGTGTTTTCTCTTAGATATAGCTAGGAAATAGGAAGATTAGACTTGTTTGTCTTCTGTGATGTCAGAACCTTTCTACCGTATTATTTTAAGTATTTCTCTGTGATCTCTGAACTCTTGACTAGCATTTTGTAGTAAGAAGTATTGTCTTGTGTTTTTATTCTTTATTATTAAATATTTTTAAACCTTTCAACTATGGCTGTTTTATGCAGAGTTAATTTAAGCTCTAGAGTACATTGCATGTATATAGTGATACTGTACCAAGTCACTCTAATAAGCCTTGACTGCTCAGTCACACTTACCAGTTGGATAATAATACTGCACAGTAATAATTGGACACCCTTTCATAAGGGCCTTTGAGTAGCTGATATTAGTGTGTGGTGGCTGCTGGTACTACATTTTAGACTGGGCAGAAAAGGGGCACAGCTGGAGAACCTGTGCCAGCCTTCCCCAAGAGTGTTTGTGTGGTTGTGTATAACTCTTATCTCAAAGTCTGTGCATCAGCTACTTGGGCAGGGACACGAAGCACTGGTTGGACAGAGGTTTTAGACTGCCCACTAGGCTGAGATCTAGACCCTATAGCTGTGCCAGTGGGGAGTCTAATTGGGGACCTGGAGAGAAAGGGAGGAAACCAACCCCAGACTGACTGTGATCTGTTTACTCTTAAGGGAAAGTGTACTTTACTGTGTATTTATTATCCTTTCCCTAAATGGATGTCCCTTACTGGTGTTAGTGGTGAGGATTGTGGCTCCTTGATTGCTGGGCCACTGCACAGGCATCACAGTATACATCCATTTACGTCAAATAAAATATATTAATAATGCTTTGTTACTTTAATGCAGGTATAATAATGACATGTAGTAACATATATACATATGCCACAATTGTATTTCAGTCTTCCTAACAACACAACACCATAAATAAGCAGTAATGCAGTTTTAGCGTTGACAGTAACACATTTAACAAATTTAATGCCATCCCAATTTGCAGTATTAAAGCAAAAACAATTCCAATAAAGGGCACAGTTATTGATCTAACATTTCTTAATTTAATTTATATAACATGCCTTCTTACACAACAAGCCATTAACTTCTATCTACATAGGCATTTTCTTACTAAACATGTAAAGAACAAAGAAAAGTCAGAAAATTAATATAAAGTTTTATTTGAATAGAGAAAGGTGCACATTTTGTCTGCATTCTGCAGTGTAAAATAATGTTCCATACTCTTGCTGTTATGGAAATTTAAATAAGCAACCTTCTGCTTTTAAGACAATTTATCTGCTTGTTCTATCAAGAAAAATTACTAATGTTTATTCAGTGGCTGCTGTTTTCTTATATTTAGTTGCTGTGCCTTTAAGCAAAGTAGTTTGCCTGGCGAGCATGATTTCTTTATAGTCAACAATATTATTTTGCAATAATCTGTGCTATCCTCAGATTCAGTTTAGCTAAACAGCTGTAACAACATATACGCAATGAACATCCGCAAATAAGCAGTTCCATGCCATGTAGAGTAAACACTATCATGGAAATGTTTAAGTTGCACCAGAAATATATCAGACAAAGAAATTAATGGCACAAATATTGGGCATTTTATTTAACTCAGAAAAATTCATGTCAATGAGATTGCGCTGTGTTGTTTCATATACTTAGCATGTAGTAGAACCTCTCTATAAAGTGGCTAAACTTTCTCTTACTACTAAGTCATTGTCATATAACTCGTATCAATTTTTAACTAATATTTTCATATTATGTCAAATTTTTGTGTAATTATTTAAACTGTATTTCTTTTTGTACCATCTTTAAAGACTGTAAAATTATTATTCTTAAAATGTTTTGTAATACTTTAGAGCTTTTGTCCCTGGGCCTTCGCTAAAAATGGGCTCCTACCCAGTCAGACTTTCCTAGTAATCAAATGTATATTTTAATTAAATTGGCTAAAAGAGCTATAGAAACAAAAGTTTAAATGTTCACCTCCATGATCAGAGAGAACAGAAATATTTTTTCCAACTCTGTTATAAACCTCATTTCCAAATAAGTCTTTCAGGTAACCAAATAGTTTGTTTTCAGTTTGGGTTACAAATATAAGATTTTTTTTCTAAATTTCAGACTAAACACTATTCATGGAGTAGCAGAGGAGAGATTTAAAGAAAATATTTGTTTTAATACAAGCAGTCAAATCTGACTTGGAACTGATTTTAACTCTAGATCTGGTACTATGACAATTTTACATTCTTTTGTAAATTACCATTGCTTTTAAGTTCCCTAAGGCAGTAGAACCTATGAACCTATGAACCCAGAAGTCCATAGGTCTCAGACACATGCCTCACTACTGTGATATTTAAAATTCAAGGCAAATGAATAATTCTAAACTGAATATATAGTATATATATGGTTATAGCAGCAGAGATTATTTCTTGACTCCAAGACTTCTTGCTGTAAAATTTCATTCACAATAAATAATGTTAACAAACCTTAGGAGTCATACAACAAAAATGGAGTGATGTCTTGTGTCTATAGTAGTCTGGTATCCATCCAAGTTCCTTGGCTGAATTACTTGAAAAAATGAAGAAGTGATCTGAGTGCTTTACTCACAGACAATAGCTGCAGTATGAAATAGCAGGGTAGTAAATGTACTACTTCAGCAAAACGTAAGTTTGCAGGAACCTCTAAATGTTCTTTCCCATGAACTTTTGTGGCAGAACCTCAACAATTTTACCTTATTTTGAGTGTAAGTTTAACTTTTTGAACCCCACAATTTACTGATTACATATTGAGTTAACCTGCTCTTTCATAGAGTAAACACACACTAAATAATAACAGTACTGTAGTACTGTGCTACAGAATAAATGAATAAATAAAACCATGAACGGTTCTTCAAGTGTAAAATTGTATATTTGCAAGAGCAGAAAAAACATCCTGCTTTTGACCAAGATACAGGGAATAACAGAAACAAAAAGACAAAAAAAACAAAAAACAAAATGAACATTCCAATTTAGTCTTTCCACAATCCTCACTGATCATAAAGTGCTATATCCTACGATCATCAAAAATAAAGCAGTACTTACACAATTTCAGATGCTTTATAAAACAAGCAGGTACTTCAAGTGACCCCACAAAACATTTTCAGCATACAGAACATCGGCCTATATCCTCCTAGCTTCAGGAATAGCCTTTAAGTTTCTTTTCAACCACCCTTGTCAATCACTGGAAACTCTACATGTGTTTCTTTCTCAAATCAGAATTTAGTAATCTGACCTCAGCAATGAGAGTGGCCCTGACGCAGCTTCCAAAAGTAGCTTATTCCTATCACAAAAGGAAATACTGCCAGTCCAGCTATCTGGAATTGTATAAATGATTGTATGTCATTTGTGAATATTAACATGATTTATATAGAAGTGGAACAAAATGAGATACTGCCAGCACAGCTGTCTGGAATTTTGTAAATGGTTCTGTCTCATTTCTGAATGTCAACATGCTTCATGAAAGATGCTTGTGTTACAAATGTATTAGAACTGTATGTCATATTGTACAGACGTGTGCTGAAGAAATATTTTGTAAAGTACTAAGCAGAAAAGTGTATACACTATTGCAAATGTTTAGATGTATATATTTTAAACATAGAAACTGGAACACAGGAGATTATCTTGCAAAACTTCAGAAGAATAGTGGAAATTAATTATTTCATGGCTAGGCCATAAAGAAAAGATGTTATCTCTCAGCTTCAGTGCAGTAACAGACATGATATCTAGAACTAGAAGTTTTTTGTATTGTCTTGAAAATGTTTATTGTTTTATAACTTTCAGGATCTGCCCTAGATCTAAGAGAAGTCCTTATTTATGTATTTTCACAGGTACATGCTAAATGCTACCAGCTGCATCAGTGTGTGTTTTCACCTGGGATAGTCAGATAACAAGAAGTGATGTCATTCTGCAAGTATCCCAGCAGTAATATTTGGGATATCCATTTAAGAAGTCTCTGAGAGAGCAGACTGAGCATTTTGTATTTAACATGAAAAGAACATCCACTTACCACATCTATCTGCTTGCTCTGTAAATAAGTTTACTAGGGTAGAGTAATTTCTCTTAGATACAGTCAGGAACATAGTGAAGTATAGTTTAGATGTTTTCTTTATTTATTTGAGACTGTCCTGCAATGTTGTTTTGAATGTTTCCTGTGATTTCGAACTCTGATGTAACTGTGGTTATTTACTGACCATTTTCTTGTTTTTTATTATTTATTATTAAATTAGGGGCTTCCATTTTAAAGTAGTTATTAGGCATTAGGCAGACTAAAAGGTAAAATGTGTTTCATTTAAAAGAGAGTTAAGCAGAAGGGAAAGCTGACACATCTAAAGTGTTGAGAAAGACATACTGGGTGTGGCCAGTTAGAAAAATAAATGGTAACAATATACATTTATGTCTTGTAAGGTATATCAGAAATGACAGTCAAGTTAATTCACAGAATAAAGGGTTTACAGTTACAGATTTGGCAAATTAAAATTTTCTATTAATGTTTTGCTTAGCAGTCATTAGTTAAGAGCTTTGTATTAAAGTGTTGAAATGCATAAACAATATCTTAATATTGACAGAGACAAAATAATGTTTTGCTAGTTTACAGAATGTAAAATTTAAAGGCAATGCTACATTGTAAAAGTGACAATACAGTTAAGAGTTCAGATCCTATGCATAAAAAGAGTACATTATGTAATCAGCTTAAGACTGTACAATTGTCATGCAGAAATAGCAATTTATCAAGTACATCAGATCAGATTACAGCCAGCTTAGTAAACTGAATTAAAGACAGTACTGTATGCCATTATGCAGTATGGTGAAGATCAATGTAATGCATTTACAGTTTTTACTATTTATTCAAAAAAATTGTAGACAGTAATGCTAAATTCTTGTAGCATTCAGTAGTACTGGAAAGTTAATGATGTCAGCTAAAGAAACGGTTATGGTGAGACAGCGGATGGAGTTTCACTCACAGAACAGTATGTTAAAATCTAAGGGTCTCGAGAGAAAATGTAAAAAGTTCAACAGTTCAGATTAATTTTATATAGGTGCAGAAATGTACAGTGTTACATTACTATAGTCTCGTTTGAGCTTATCAGCTTACTTATAGGCTTGCATAAGTTTATTAGCAGTAAATGTTTTTTTCATGCAGAAAAATGTAAATAAAGTCAGCACAATAAGCAATGCTATCAGTTTATAATTGTTAAAAATGCAAATGTTATTTTAAGGACCTGATACTAAATATAATCAAGAACTTTAGCCACCCAGTTTTGCACAAGAAATGAAAAGAGGAGGTTTAAAAAGCCTAACTATAAAAAGGACACCAACATTAAAGCAGGCCTTCCTTTACCTCATCAGTGACTGGGACAATAAAGAGTAAAGTTTGGCAAGAGCTCCAGTGCAGAAGTTGACTGTCTATGTGTTTCATTTATTTCTTCAATGTTTGTTTAAAATTAAAATGTATGAGTTTAAGGAAGTATGTATGTTTTCAGACAGTTATTTAACAGTATTAGTTTTCAGTTTATCATTTAAAGCAAGTATGTATGTTTCAGACAGCTATATAACAGTATCAGTTTCAGTTTATGTTTTTATCTATGTTCAGGCAATACTGACAAAAAATATTAATAGCTTACTCTCCAGAATATAACAATAACAGATTTCAGTTTATCTGTGTTCAGGTAGCACTGTCAAAATTGTTTTATGTTTTTAGATAATTGTACAATAGTACTATATTTATTTTCAGGCGATACTGCCTGTAAAACAGATTTTAGTTCATTTTTATCTGTGTTCATGTAACACTGTCAAAATGTTCTTATATTTTCAGACAATTGTACAACAGCACTAGTTTTCAGTCTATGTTCAGACAATACTGACCGGAAAAGATACCAATAGTTTAGTTTTCAGAATATAACATTTACCAGTTTCAGTTATGCTTTTATCTGTGTTTAGGTAACATTGGCAAACAATATTCTTTTAGTATTAGTTTAGTTAGTTTCCAGAATATACACAGTTACTTTAAATGTTCAGTATAAATATGTATGATGCTAATGTAAATTTCAGTCAAGATTCAGAATGACATTCACACTCAGTTAGATGTTCAGTATAGTACATTTCAGTCAAATTTCAGAATATAAAAGTAATATTCAGTTACTTCACATTATTCATTAGTTTTAAGGGATACTATCCAGAATATACACAGTTACTTTAAATGTTCAGTATAAATATGTATCACGCTAATGTAAATTTCAGTCAAGATTCAGAATTACATTCATACTCAGTTATATGTTCAGTATAGTACATTTCAGTCAAATTTCAGAATATGAAAGTAATATTCAGTTACTTCACATTATTCAGTAGTTTTAAGGGACACTAAATATAATCAAGAACTTTAGCCACCTACTGGCTACAATATCATTAGACAAGACAGACCACTTCGTAAAGGGGGTGGAATGTGGGAGGATGGCATCATGGTTAAGGTGTTTACCTTGCAGACACAAGGTGCAGGGTTTAATTCTCACATGGGGTAACTGGTTAGGCTTAAAATGGCCCACAAGGGCAGTTAGCTTAGTACTAACCTATGAACTAACCTATGAACTGCCTTACTGCATATGTCCAACTTAACTGTACATCAATTACCAAACTCCTACCCCTCCCCCAATAATTGGGACATACTTATCTCACAACATAGATAAAACTTCACCCTAAAAAGGTCATCACCACAACTGTGATCTATATTCCACCTGACAATACACCTGCTAGCCTTGAAGACTTCTTATCCTGGTGTTCTTCCACATACTCACAGGAAACCCTTATTCTGAGGGATTTCAACCTATATTGGTTCACCTGCATATCAGAACTATCAAGTAATCTAATAAATCTCCAAGGCTACCAGCAGCTAGTCCAAATTCCAACTAGATGTGATAAAAAATCTAAAAGGGAATCCATCCTTGACTGGGTCCTAACTAACAACCCCACATTGCACCCCCACACAGGCAGTCTCCCAGATACCTTAAGTGACCACATCATAATATACCTTATACGCAGTAGAACAAGCATTTTCAAAACCACTAACTATATATCCACTAGAAACACAAAAAACTTCTCTCCAGAGGTCCTCAATACTTTACTCTGTAACTGTGACTGGACCCCCCTAAAACCCTCCCACTTGCCCAGGCTGTAGCATATTTTAACCAAACATTTCTACAACACCTAGACACTGTCGCTCCATTGCGCAAAATCAAGGTTAGAACCTCTACAAACCCCTGGCTCAGTAAAGAAACCAAACAAATCCTCAAGTCCAGAGACACTGCCTGGCTTTACTATAAAAAAAACCCCAAAGAAACACAAAGCCTAACTAAGTACCAAGAACTGCGCAACCGTGCAAAAAAATGCATTAGGCTGGACAAAAAATCCTACTACCCATTACAAACTAAATACCAACACAACACCCAAACATTTTGGAAAAATGTAAACCAACTACTAAAACCCACCCAAAAGGCAACCCCCAAACCAACCACCCTGACACTAAAGTTCCCATCGAAACGCAATTCATCTCCCACTTTGTGAACTCAATTCTATCCTTAGTATCACAGGGCAGTTCCTTCCTCACTACCCCCCAACACAAATAATTCTAATACAAGCTTTACCTCAAAACAGTTTCCACCACTTCAATCAAAAGCATGCTCTCCAAACTAAAAACCTCATCAACAGCAGCTGACCTACTCCGCAGCTATTTCTTGAAACTCACAGCAGATGCTATTGCTATCCCCATCTCCTCTCTCATAAACAGATCAATTGTTGAAAACGATGTGCCCAAACTCTGGAAAATATCCTATGTTACACCCATACATAAAGATGGGACCTCCACTGAACTTAATAACTACAGACCCATTGCTTTACTCCCCCCCCCCTGGCCAAAATCCTAGAAAAACACATCCATACCCAGGTGCTAAAATGAAGGCCTGCAGGTGTCAACTCTTTCTTTGGATATGTCCAAAGCATTTGACACAGTCTCGCACCAAATCCTGCTAAACAAACTAAACCAATATCACCTATCAAATTCCACTCTTACCTGGTTCCAAAACTACTTAACTGACAGTTACCAAGCTGTGAAATGGGAAAATTCTCTCTCTTCTCAACTGCCCATACCTATAGGAGTCCACAGGGTTCTATCTTAGGACTGCTACTATTCACAATCTTCACAAATGACCTCCATACCTCCACACAGCATGCATCTATCATTCAGTATGCAGATGACACTACCTTAATCTGTGCTACACAAAACATTCCCACCCTCCTGCAAACAGTTCAACTAGCTTTCTCTGACGTTGAAAAATATGTTACCAAAGCCCAACTTATCCTCAATCCAAAGAAAACTCATCTTATGATTATAACCAGTTCTAACAAAAACACTGATAGCAGTCAATTCACTATCTTCTCCACAAATGCTACTCCAATCGCTCCAGTAGCACAGGCAAAGCTATTGGGAATAACTATAGACTCCCACCTAAAATTTGATAGTCATCTCAGCTTAACTATTAAAAAAGTGCATGCCAAACTGGGATCACTCTACTGTATCAAACCATTTCTTACCAACAACACAAGATCAACCATTGCTCGCTCCCAACTTCTATACACCCTATTCTATGCATCTCCCATTCTGACTAATCTCAACAAAACTGAACTAAGCAAAATAGAAGCCTGCTATAACAGAATTGCCCACTTTGCTGCAAATTGCTCATATAGAACTCATCACTGTACTGCTTTGAGAGAGCTCTACTGGCTTTAACTGCCCAACCTCCTAACCTACAGTCAGCTCTGCCTCTGTCATTCGATCTATTACCTCCCCAATAAGTGTCCTGCCCTCAAAAACCTAGTACAACATCACTCAGCCAAAAGGCCTCTTAGATCATCAAGCAAACTACTACTAGAAGTCACCAAAAGCTACAATAGCTTTGGAGATGCACTATATAGTAGTTCACTGGCTAAAAAATGGAACTCTGACCCCACTAGCATTCAAAACACATCATCCAAAGCCTCCTTTAAAGATCTCATCAGGCAACATCTCAAGCAAAGTTGGCAGTGCCATGATTGCTTCCCAGGCTAGTGAAAGCGGATAAGGTATACATACTAAACCTAGAGTACTTGATAATAGTTTTCAATCTTACTCATAAACATTGGCTAATCTACAATGTATGTACTGTACCTGTGTACTATGTATGTATTCTACCTATGTTCCAAATTTCAGCTGTATACCACAAATCTATTAATTACCTTTATTTTTAAATTAATATTTTTTGTTTGTTCTCCCCACTGCAATTGTTGATGTGCTGCATGCCACTGTAAAAACATGTCTTTTGTAAATTGTGTGTATACTGATCATGTCTAAATAACTAAATGTATCTGTAATTTTTCTATGTGGAGCTTTTCACCCTGGGCCTCTGCTGAAAAAGGACCTTTTTGGCTCAGTCAGACATCCCCGGTTAACAAATGTAAAATAAAATAAATAATAAATAAAAGTAACAGAATTACATTGCTTACTCATTAGTTAAGGGTAAAGTGACAGACTTATTTGTAACAGGCATATTACATCATATATTTCTACTACATCATCTTTCACATTATTCAGTCATTAGTTAAGGGTAAAGTGACAGAATTATTTATTACAGGCTTATTAAGATAAGTGATCTAAATAATAGATAGTAATAGTTATCCAGTATACTCAAGGCATAACAGCACAGGCTTAATTTGTTAATTAATTTACAAATTACAGTACACTTTACATAATTATTGTATATTAGTCAGAAAGTTAACAGGAAATGAAAAGGTTGTTGTGTCTTTCGGCTTTTCCCGGTTAGGGGTCGCCACAGCGGAACTCCGGTCCACTAATGATTGGCAGTAGATTTTTTACGTGCCGAGTTGCCAGCCCTGATGCACAACCTTCAACGAAGGTACGCCCATTCACGCATGTCTCCACACACAAGACGCTCTAGCTGAGAATCGAACAGGACAACGTCTTACTGTGAAATGAAAAGGTATAGACCTAAAATACAGAAAGCATAGGTTTTAGTAAAGTATTATAGCTCATAAATATTCATAGAATATTTCAGACACAAATTTAGGAAGCAGACATCTAAAAAAGTTAAAAAAGGTAAGTAGCATTATATAACAAATCTAAATAAAAAATTATAGACACAATTTAATACAGTATATGGTAATTATACTTCAAGACTAGTTATAGTTATCTTTTTAGTGTCGATTTCAATTAGTCTTCAGAAAATAGCCATCATGCTAGATAGGTTACACAATAAAAAGAAACAGTACAATATTTAAAGATTTGAATCTATGAACAAAAGGAAAAGGCTTTATTTGCTGTAAGAGAAAGACATCATGGTACACTAAGGCACCAGTTCATAAGGTAAAAAAAAATGTAGAATTTTACCATTGCAGCGTACAGAGAGGGAAAAAATAGACAGGGTTAACAGTTTGTACTCTGTCTAACTTAAGAATGTGTATGGCAGTCTCTAATCAGCTTTAAAAGCCAATTAATTAAAATATACTCATTTCAAAATGATGTATGGGTCTTGGATATATCACTCATACATCAGAATTTAGACTGAAAAACTCTAAAAGCTATGAATTTAGGTAATATGGAAATTAAATTATAAAGTTAACAGACTTCAAGCCTAATGGTCAAAATAAAATTGCAAGTTTATTCACCCAATAAAGAAAAACAATTGCCAAGTTATATTTAAATCATAAAGTTACGGGACTTCAATCCAAACAGGCCATAAATGCTCAAGGGCCCTAGCGGTTGAAATTGAAATTGCAGGTTTATTTACCAAATAAAGAAAATTTATTTTCCGATTATGAGTCAGGTCTGATAAAGCTGTATTCATTAGTTAGCAATACAGATGTAAGGTAACTTAAAAAGTAGGTCCCTGTAGACTTTTGTCAGGGACCTCAGGGGCAACTGTTAGATTAGGGACTTCCATTTTAAAGTAGTTATTAGGTATTAGACAGACTAAAAGGTAAAATGTGTTTCATTTAAAAGACAGTTATGCAGAAAGGAAAAATAACAATGCTGGTCAAGCATGAGAGATAACAGTTCCTAAGAGAAGGCCACAGACTGTTCTTTTTCTGTTCTCTTTCTCAAGGGAAAACTCAAGGAAATGTTAGATAACAGGACAGCTAGGCCCCTGAAAGACTACAAAACAGGGCAATGCCTGTGAGCCAAGGTTAGCAAGGCTAAAGGGTTGTGTAAAGCATTACAGGGTTTGTAGTTTGTTTGACCTGACATTTCAGAGAAGATTAAGCTACATACAGACACTCAGGCCTGAGTACAGAAGACAGGTCAAATAAAGACCATTTCAGGTGAGGTTGTCCATGACAATCAGAAAATGATGTTCAGTAACTTTGGATATATTTAGCAGCACTGTTACTACTAACCAGCATTTCGGCATTTTTACAGACTGTTATTGTTTATCAGCACTGTTAAGGAAGCCAGTATTCTGATATTGTGAACATCTAATAAAGCCTTATTAAATGAACTAATTATTAAATGAACTACTGGAGAATTAATTCTGAAAAGAACACAAGACATGGCCCATAAAGGAGAGACTGGCACCTGTTCACCATGAGTTTGGGTAATTAACAGATAAAGACTTTCATTTCAGTCTCATTTCAGTTTCAAGTTAAGTACAGGACAGTACAGTCTTATCATTTTTTTCATTTAGTACTGAATACATTTAAACCTTTCATTGTGGCTGATATTTGTGAGACATAGGTTCATAGGTAGGTACTAGGCTACTGGCACTAGGGCCTATATAAGCCTAGTCATAATGGTACCCTGGCTTTCGCCACCAAGAAAATTATTTTCCTGTGCCCCTGTTGAGCCGAGCCGCAGATGTGATCCCTAGGAGAATTTCCTATTTCCCATCCAATCATCAAGATTTTTCTTGAAGAGTGCTAATGAGCAGCTTTCTTTGATATAGATAGGTAGTTTGTTCCAGAGTATGGGAAGTCTCTGGGACAGGAATCTATCCCTCCAGCATGTACAGTTATTGTGGTGACAAGGTTTAGGTCCCTAGACCATGTAGCTTGGAGGGATTGGGATTTCTTTAAGTGGAGCATGTCCAAAAGCTCTAGGTTTGACATAGCTTTGTATGTTAGGCAGAGATTGCCTCTGAGTAGGCAAAATGCAATGGAGTAAAGCTGGAGTTTTTTGAGATGTTCTGCATAAGGCATCTGCTTGAGGCCAGTAATCCTCTTTGTGAGGTATTTCTGTGGCCTTTCCAGTTGTTGAAGACATCTTGCGAGGTACATACCAAAAGTGGCATTGTACTCTATAATGGGTCTAATGAGTGATGAGTAGAAGGGAACAATGACCTCTTTTTTCCTGGATAAGAAACTTTTTGTGATGAGGTGTGCCACATAGAAAGATTTCCTGACTACCGTGGCAATATGATTATCAAAGGAGAGACTACTGTCCACCTGTATCTCAAGGTCTCTTATCATACTTTCAGTGTTAAGTAGACTACCACCTATGTAGTAGTTCATGTGTACAGAGTTTTTACCAAAGGGGATGACAATGCATGTTTTGGCATTGAGCTTGAGGCCATGGCTTTGACACCAGGCATCTCTCAGTGAGGCCCTTTTGTAGGATGTCCACATCGTTAGGAGTTTTGATTATGACTCCTAATTTGCAGTCATCTGCGAACTTCTTTAGCCAAAGACCTTCTGTGTTAGCCTGTGCTTCAGAGAAGTAGATACCAAAGAGGAGAGGACCCAGCCTGTGGTACTCCACTTGTCACTGGTCTTAAGTTGGATTTGGAGTCTGCTACTTTCACAGTGTGGGTTCTGTTAGTGAGCCAGTTGGCAACCCATCTTGTGAGATAGGGATTTATACCTAGTTTAGTGAGTTTATCTATAATTCCATAGTAGAAGATGGTGTTGAAAGCCTTGTCGAGATCTAGATAGGCTGTGTGAACCACCTTACCCTTGTCTACGACTTTGGTGACTGCTCCAAAGAAGTCTATCAGGTTTAGGAGACATGATCTGCCTTTTACAAACCTGAATTGGGTGAGGTCCAGAGTTTGGAGATTACCAATGTCTTTGTTTATAAGTTCCATAATGATATGTTCCGTGGCCTTGCAGACCAGGCTCATTAGGCTAATGGGGCATTAGTTCCAGGGGTCTGTGGTAGCTCCCCCTTTGTGGAGGGGGATAATCATTGCTGTGTGCCATTCAGTGGGCACAAAGTCTGAGGTGAGGCTATGACTGAACATGGTACTTAGGTAGGGTGCCAGTTCATTCTGTAGTTCATGTAGAATGCAGCCTGGGATGTTGTCAAGTCGCATGGATGCTGCGTTCTTGGCTTTGGAAAGTGTGGTTTTTACCTGTGCAACTGTGATTACAGGAACTTTGCATTCTTCCAGTATAGAGATGGGCTCTTCAGGGAGTGAGAGGCGGGGGGTAAAGTTAGCACTGAACCTATCTGCCAGGATGTTGGCAATATCAGTTGGTTCTATATATTTAGTGCTATTGTACTGTAACTCAGAGCAGATCTGAGTGTTGTCACTGAGATTCTTGACTTAGCTATAGAATGTTTTGTGGTTGTCTTTAGAATCAGTGGTGATTTTGTTTTCGTAACTAGCTTTGGAGGATTTTATGAGGGATCTCAGCTTCTTACTGAGGCTGACCAGGGAGTTCCTCCAATCATTGGATTTTACTCTTTTTTGCAACAGTTTCTTTCTTCTGTTGTAGAGTTTGTTTATGGCAGGGGACCACCAGATTGGCTTACTTTTTTTGGAGGATGGCACTTTGGTTCTTTTAGGGATAGCACAATCCATGCACTCGTGTAAGTGCTTATAAAGTGCATTTGTGTAAGATTCAACAGTCGTACCTCTATTGTCCGTCTGCATGGGTGTCATGAAGTTTGCTACTTCTGTCTTAAGAAGCATGAAGTTGGCTTTGGAAAATGTTTTTATGGTGGTTTCCCTACTGGGTGGTGGTGGTGGGAGGTGGATGTCTAGGCTGATTAGCTTGTGGTCGGAACTGACCAATGAGGAATTGACCACTGGTGTGGAGCACCGGTCACCCATGTTGGTAATAACCAGGTCTAGGATATTGCTGCCCCTGGTGGGGGTGTGGATAAGTTGATCCAAGGCATTGGAATTTATGAATTCCAGAAAATGTTGAGCAAAAGAGTTGGTACCTGAGTAGTTTTCCCAGTTAATGGTGGGGTAGTTGAAATAGCCCATTATTAGGGTGTTGGGTTGTACCCTAATATTTTCCAGTGTATCAGAAAATGAGGAGTGGAAATCCTGGGGCATGATGGGGAATCTGTAGCAAGCTACAATTTGGATTGCAGTCTTGCCCAGAGTTACTTGCACTTGGATAATCTCAGATGCATTATGCTGAACAACTAGCCTGGAGGTGTGGATATCCTTAATGAATATGAACATGCCTCTGCCTTTAGTGTTTCAGTCTAGGTTAGGTGGCCAAAAGGTCTGGTATGAATTATAGCCTGGTAATGCAGGGGTGCTCTCTGGAGCCTTGAAGCAGGTCTCTGTCACTGTACAGATGTCGATGTTTTCCATTTTTAGGAGTGCCTCGAGTGAGTGCATTTTGAGGTTTTAAACTTCTAGCATTGAGTAGCATTACCCTCAGATTTTGCTTGCTTGTACCCATTACAGTGGTGAATTAGTCATTTGAACCTTGCTTAAAAAAGGCACTACAGTGGTGGCAAGAGCCTTAGCCAGTATCTGGAATCCCAAGGGCAACAGGTGCAGGCCATCTCTGGCAAAGCGTCATGGTCTGTTGATCATGTCATCCCAGGCAGTCCGATACTGGATCCCCTTAGAATGACACCAGAAGCTTAGCCAATTGTTGAAGTCAATAATTTTGTCCTTGTACTGTGGTATCATTCTGGGTGATGGCAGGATGCTACTCAGGGCTAGGGTCATACCTGCCTGGTCTACAAGATCGGAGAGCTCCTCCATGTCTCTTTTCATGTAGTCCAGGGAACTACGTCTCAGGTCATTCACACCAACATGGACAATGACAGAGTCATATTTGTACTTGCTGTGGAGTGAATTGAGTGCGTGCATTATGTGGTGGTTTCTGACACCCAAAAGGCAGCTGACAGTAACTTTCTCCTTGTTTAGCCTGGTGAGTGGAACATCAGTGTGGCGGACTACAGAGTCACCTATGACTTGAGTGCTGGGTACGTTGTTATGCCTTATGGGCTATGGTTGAGTGGATCACTGAGTTTGTGGCTATGTGTCATTTGGGTTGTGTTGGGGGTGGAGGTTGCTTGTGTTTCTGCTTTGGAGGTCTCTGTTGCTTGAGCAGATTTTTATTGAGAGCCTCTGTGAATGTAGGTGTGTGTTTTATGTTTCTATGTGTCTGCTTTGATGGTGTAGATTTTGAAAGACTATGTGATGAGTGTGGTGTGGTGTGGTGCAAGTGTTGACCTTCTCCTCTTGACTGTCTAGTGCAGTCTTTGGTGAAGAGAGCTTTGTTTCCAGTTTGGCTATATAAGTGCATCTCTCCCAGGTTGTAGTGTTGGGTGGTAGGAGGAGATGGTTGTCTGTGTACATGAGGCAATTGCTGCATTGCCCCAAGATGCCCTGATTCATCAGGTAGATAGGAGAAAATGCTGGGAGCTGACCCTTAGACATGCCTGGATAGGTGCTTATTTAATAAGTACTAAAAACTGTTTTCCTCTAGACAAGTGAGGAAAGTTGAGTGTTGTAGTAATTTGTAGCTTATTTAGTGCTTACAATGAGTTCTGAACAAGTGCTGAGCTCAAAGAAACATATTTTAGTGCTAAAACTAAAAAACTGGCTAGTTCTAAGGGAAAATTTGAAGAGCAGACTTTATGGCACTGGGAATAGTTTAACTCTAGCTAAGCGGCGAAGCATAAAGTGTATATTTTTTAATAAAACAGTAGCAAATGAGCAAACTGATTGATTTAAACAAATTAACAAATAAAAAGCTAAAAACAGAGCCCCGTTCCTGCAGTCTTCAATCAGGCAAGTTCTAACTGCACACTCCTGCCACTAGGGTGCAGGGGAACCTTCTCCAAAAAAGATTGCCTGGATTAGTGCTCAAGTTATACAAAGCTAGATTCAGCAGGTCTGAATCTAATCTATGCTACAGCAAACAAGACGTACCAATTTCAGAAAGAAACAGTTCAAATAAGCAGACACAATAAGCCTTTAACCAGAAATTCCCAGCTCAGAAGGGCAGAATCTAGCCTCTCCTTCCACAAGAGTGCAGATCACAAACTTTAATGTAAAATAACTGACCTGAAGCCCAAGTGCTTAAACCAGAACTAATACACTTTTAGAATAACAGACAGTAAGCCTTCAATCAGCACCTCCCAGCTTAGAAAGATTTAAGCTACCTGTCCTGCCACAACAGTGCAGACCACAAACCTTCTTAATGTAAAACAACTGGTTTGAAGCCCAAGTGCTTAAACCAAAAGGCTTAGAATAACAGTTACAATTTAATCAGACTACTACCAAGCAGTAATAAAAGCAGCAGAATAAATACAATTGAGTACTTTTAAGAAAAGGCAAAATCAAAATAAAACAATAAAGTAAGAAGAAACACAAATACAGTAAAAGCACATGAATAAAGTGCAATTTTTTGTTAGTAAAGTGTAAGGAGAGAGGAAGAAGGAGCAGAAGATAATTCAAGGATAAGAACCTAAGTGGGTTGGCCTTCTCAAATATTCTCTCTGTATTAAGTAGAGTGAACACTAGACTGGGAGGGGTGTCCCAGATCAAATTTACAGCAGGGGCAGGCAACTGCAAAGCCACCAACTATAACAACACCACAAGAATAGGGTGGGAGGGAAAAATAGTTTCAGGACAGATGAGAAACATAAAACAATGCCAGAAAATATATAAAATAATTCAGTCAGGCAAAAAAATAATTAGGTCAGGCAAAATTAAGACAACGCAGAACTCTGAAAGGTTAAAATGCCAAAAAATATACTTATCAATCAGCGATATATTTCCAGATTGTTTGAGAATCACACTTCAGCCAGAACACCAGGAGTTTTCAACAGTGTATGCTTAAATTGTGAGAGTACTTGCATATTTATTTGGTGATACTGTGGGACACTCCTAATAATCTTGCTCTTGGTCATTTGGATTAATAGCATCATTACACAGTAAGATTGGACACCCTTTTTAAGGGCCTTAAAGTAGCTGATAAGGACATGCCTGTGGGTGTAAAAACTACCTTATAGTCTGGGCAGAAGGGGGCATAGCTACTAAACCTGTGCCAGCCTTTCCCAGGTGTGTGTGTGTGTGTGTGTGTGTGTGTGTGTGTGTGTGTGTGTGTGTTTGTGTATAAATCAAACCTCAAAGTGTGTGTGTGTGTGTGTGTGTGTGTGTGTGTGTGTGTGTGTGTGTGTGTGTGTGTGTGTGTGTGTGTGTGTGTGTGAGTGACTTTGGCAGGGACATGAAGCACTTGTTGGACAGAGAGGGTGCTGGAGGTCTGGGCTTGGCCACTCAGTTGAGATCTCAACCCTATAGCTGTGCCATTGGTGGTCTCACTGGGGATGTGGAGAAAGAGAGTGAAAGCAGCCCAAGACTGAGTGTGGTCTCTGTGTGCTCTTAAGGGAAATTGCACTTTACTGTGTGTGCATTTGTCATCCTCCCAAGATACGTCCCCCACTAGTGTTAGTGGTGAGGATTGAGGCTCCTTGATTACTGGGCCAGTGGTGGGTTGTCGCAATTACATTTAGGATATATTTCCTTATTCCCACTGTACCTTGCTTCGGTTAATCGATTACCATGAAAGTGCACTTCCATTAAAGTGGGTCTCGGCTGTCTGTTCTTTGAAGAAGTATGTTTTTGAAGAACAGAAATAACAGAAGTAGACCTATATATATATATATATATATATATATATATATATATATATATATATATATATGTATATATGTGTATGTGTGTGTGTGTGTGTGTGTGTGTGTGTGTATGTGTGTGTGTGTGTGTGTGTGTGTGTGTGTGTGTGTGTGTGTGTGTGTGTGTGTGTGTGTGTGTGTGTGTGTGTGAGTGTGTAAATATGTAAGAAATATGGTAGCATCTGCTTGAAAAACTTAGATAATAAAAGACTATAATGACAGAATTAGGGATGGATACTGATCAAATTGCCACTTCTTGCCCATATTGATGCAATTTGTATATATACTCTATCTAAAGTCTTGTTCCTGTCCAGATCCATACCACCCTCTGCCCAACATCCCTTAAGACTAAAGCTGCAAAGGGTATTAATGGAATACAACTCAGATAAATCTCATCCTAGAATAGCTAGAAAGATACTTATGGCCCATAGAAGACTATGTGTTCTAGGCTTACTTATTTACAGAGAGATACAACAGCTTAAGACCTGATGCACTCACTGTGAATTATCCCAGGAAATTACTCTAGTGTTACTCCAATGCCCCTTTAAACCCACGGCTAAGAGGAAGAAAATCTGGGAACCAGGAGAGCATGATGTAAAGATCTACAAAGGGTTAGGTGCCCAAACTCTGCTTGAAAAAAATGCCTTGTGTCTGGGATAGGAGGTAATAAACAGATGCTCATAAATAATACCTGAATCCTATGGTGGCACTGGATAAAGATGTGCATTATTTTCAGGGCTGATCTAATGTCTCATGAAACATTGTTTTCACTCATATTAGAGCAATATAGGAAACATGCTAAAGACTACAATATACTCAGATGGCAAGAATTCCAATTAATCCCTTAGGGCAAAGTTTTAGGCATCAAAGTAAACTACTTTCCAGGCAGTTATTGTTAATGGCTCACACCTAAAACTGAGGACTCATTCATAGGCAGTAATGTACCAAGCCTTGGAAGATTACATTGGCTAGGAGAAAGGCTGTGCTGGGAGTTGATGCTGCAGGTAGATGCAGAATGTAATGTATGTCACAAATGGCTATTGAAAGCAATATGTGGTAAGAGCGCCACCTTCTTTTCCTTACACATTTTAAAAACATTCATTTCTGACACCATACCCTGATGCAACTAGAAAATAGAGAGGGGTCAGGAAGAGAATCCGATAGCGATGTTGTGCAGGTAACGCCACTTTTTCTGATGGCATCAGGCCAACAAGTTTGTATAGTTAAGGACTTACACCTTGGCCTGTTGGGTGCTGAGGAAAAACATGCCAGTGCTGAACGAACTCGAGTTTTGGATATTGTTAATGAGCCTGAACATTCTCCTGCAATTATCTGTGGAAAAGAAATGGATTCTTCATCTTCAAAGGTTGTCTCTGCAATCATCTTCCAACATTGGAAATATCTGTCAAATGATATAAGTGTAGGCCTACATTGTCACAGCGATACACTGTGTTAGAATATTAAATCTGAACTGCACTTTTTTTAAAACAACCTTTTATTAATTTTAAAACAAAGATTGCACAAATTTATTGAAAGATAATTACAACAAAACATAACTATTTACAGATGTCCACAACAAAAATAAAGCATAGAAAACTAAATCATTAAAATTTATCCAGTAAATCACTTAATTCTGACCAACATCTAAACTGACGAGTAATATTTTAAGTTCTCATTTTGGCAGCTGACAATTTTTTTACAGTCACTTTTTACTAAATTAATGAATTTGGTGAAATAAAGAGTAGTTTTACATTTCCATTTCTTTGTGACTGTTTTTCTTGCTATAGCTAAAATGTACCAGAGGAGAGGCACCTGCATCCTAGGAATAGATTCCAGAACTGAAGCATTAAACAAGATCGAGGAGTTTGAAATGATACGATTATCTGTCCACAAAGTGTGGGTAAAATTTATAAATTCAACCCAAAAAGGTGTTACTATTTTACAATCCAATATTATATGAAACCAATATGTGTTAGAGACTTCATTAGACCTCTAACATCTGAACTGCACTTTAATCTAAATGAATATTGGTGTATATTCTTATATGCTTGGGAGAATTTAGCATAACTTGATTTTTAATGGGGTGCCTGTAAATTTGTTCATTAATTTTTCTGTATATGTTTTTATCCCAAACACCTTTATTGAATTATCACTTGTGACATAGGGAATTTACATGCTTGATCATTTTTGGAGTTCTCTTCATTGCTAAGGAATTGATCACCTTTTATTTTTCTTATTTTCTTTGTGGAATATGGTTAATGTTAATTGATCAGTAATGCCATAATGTTAATAAAGTTTATGCATTACTCTAGACAACAAAAGGGAACATTGGTCAGTGAGAATTAATTCAGGAATTCCACTCAAGAAAAGAGGAATACTATTACTTTTGCTATGGGATTTGCATTGACTCTCTCTCTCTCTTTGCCTCAGGAAATTTTCTTGCAAAACCAATCATTTACAAGATATATTAATGTCCCATACTTATTTTTACATTTGGACCCACAGGTTCAATATTGTAAATATAAGTCTTGTAATTGTGAGTCCAAGAACTTTGAAAGACAACCATAAAAGCTACAGAAGGGCAATGAATATTAACATTCATTGTCTTTAAACTTTCTTTCTGTAAGTGGTGAGCTCCATTGCATCACCAGTGTCAGGGGCGGTACCCCCACCATTACCCATACTTATATTTACTAACTCCAGGATCATAATTCTTGGTAGAAAAGGAATACTTTGAGACACAGTAACCTCAGAGTAAGAATATGTATATATGCATGCCCATTTCCATACATTCTACCTCACTGTATTACGACTTGCACTTATGAGTGTCTGAATTTAAAAGAATTACTGTACCCACAATACTCATTCATATTAATTTAAATAGGGCATCTGTGCTGGGTCATGGTATCAAAGGGTTCTTAAACCTTAGGTTTCATGGTGTCATTTGATATTCTATGTGAGTTGCCCAGAAACTATCTATAGTTCTTAAAAACAGGCCAGTAAAATGTAGATAAATCCTAGTTTTTGTCTTGTCCATCTCTAAATGACCACCCAAAATGTGACTATGTTCTTGTATCACTGCAAGTATTCTAAAATGCATTGGAAATATAACTGTCTCAGTAAACATGGTTTGTTTTTGATTACACTGTGAAGCACATCATTTTGTAGCTCAATGCATGGATGTAATGTGGGACTGTTCTATTCTTTCAATTGCCTGTATACTCTTGCTAAATTCTCATAGGTTCATAGGTTCATAGGTAGGTACTAGGCTATCGGCCCTAGGGCCCATACAAGCCTAGCCAAAAAATGTACCCTGGCTTTCGCCACCCAAGAAAATTATTTTCCTGTGCCCCTGTCGAGCAGAGCCACAGAAGTGATCCCCGGGGTGAATTTCCCATTTCCCATCCAATCATCAAGATTTTTCTTGAAGAGTGCTAATGAGGAGCTCTGTTTGACATAGATAGGTAGTCTGTTCCAGAGTATGGGAAGTCTCTGGGACAGGAATCTATCCCTCCAGCATGTTCTGTTTATTGTGGTGACAAGGTTAAGGTCCCTAGAGCATGTAGCTCGGAGGGATTGCGATTTCTTTAAGTGGAGCATGTCCAACAGCTCTGGGTTTGACATAGCTTTGTATGTTAGGCAGAGATCGCCCCTGAGTAGGCGATATGCGATGGAGTAAAGCTGTAGCTTTTTGAGACGGTCTGCATAGGGCATCTGTTTGAGGCCAGTAATCGTCTTTGTGAGGTATTTCTGTGGTCTTTCCAGTTGCTGTAGATGTCTTGTGAGGTACATACCAAAAGGGGCATTGTACTCTATAATGGGTCTAATGAGTGATGAGTAGAGGGGAACAATGACCTCTTTTTTTCTGGATGAGAATCCTTTTCTGATGAGATGAGCCATGTAGAAGGATTTCCTGACCACCATGGCGATGTGATTATCAAAGGAGAGACTACTGTCCACCTGTGTCCCAAGGTCTCATCACATTTTTGGCATTAAGTAGACTACCAGCTATGTGGTAGTTCATGGGTACAGAGTTTTTACCAAAGGGGATGACAAAACACTTTTTGGCATTGAGCTTCAGGCCATGGCTTTGACACCAGGTATCTGTCTCAGTGAGGCCCTTTTGTAGTTTGTCCACATCGTTAGGAGTTTCGATTATGGCTCCTAGTTTGCAGTCATCTGCAAACTTTGTTAGCCAAAGACCTTCTGTGTTGGCCTGCACTTCAGAGAAGTAGATACCAAACAGGAGAGGACCCAGGACTGAACCCTGTGGTACTCCACTTGTCACTGGTCTGATGTCGGATTTGGAATCCGCTACTTTCACAGTGTGGGTTCTGTCCGTGAGCCAGTTGGCAACGAATCTTGTGGCATAGGGATTTATACCTAGTTTAGTGAGCTTATCTATAATTCCAGAGTGGGGGGTGGTGTTGAAAGCCTTGGCGAGATCTAGATAAGCTGTGTGAACCATTTTACCCTCATCTATGGCTTTGGTGACTGCTTCAAAGAAGTCAATCAGGTTTAGGAGACATGATCTGCCTTTTACAAATCCAAACTGAGTAGGGTCCAGAGTTTGGAGATTACCAATGTCTTTGTTTATGAGTTCCATGATGATACGTTCCATGGCCTTGCAGACCAGGCTCTTCAGGCTAATGGGGCGGTAGTTCCCGGGGTCCGTCATGGCTCCCCCTTTGTGGAGTGGGATAACTGTCGTGGTGCGCCATTCAGTGGGTATAAAGCCTGAGGTGAGGCTATTATTGAACATGGTGCTTAGGTAGGGTGACAGTTCATTCTGTAGTTCGTGTAGAACGCAGCCTGGGATATTGTCAGGTCCCATGGATGCTGTGTTCTTGGCTTTGGAGAGTGTGTTTTTTACCTGTGCAGCCGTGATTATAGGAACTTTGCATTCTTCCGGTATAGAGATGGGACCTCTAGGGGGTGAGAGGGGGGTAAAGTTAGCACTGAACCTATCTGCTAGGATGTTGGCAATATCAGTTGGTTCTGTATATTTAGTGCCATTATGCTGTAACTCAGAGCAGATCTGAGTGTTCCCATTTAGATTTTTGACATAGCTATAGAATGCTTTGTGGTTGTCTTTAGAGTCAGTGGCAATTTTGTTTTCGTAACTAGCTTTAGAGGATTTTATGAGGGATCTCAGCTTCTTACTGAGGTTGACCAGGGAGTTCCTCCAGTCATGGGATTTTACTCTTTATTGCAACAGTTTCTTTCTTCTGTTGTAGAGTTTGTTTATGGCAGAGGACCACCAGGTTGGCTTCCTTTTTTTGGAGGATAACATCTTGGTTCTATTAGGGATAGCATGATCCATGCACTCGTGTAAGTGCTTATAAAGTGCATTTGTGTAGGATTCGGCAGTCATACCTCTATTGTCCGTCTGCATGGGTGTCATGAAGTTTGCCACTTCTGTCTTAAGAAGTGTGAAGTTGGCTTTTGAGAAGTTTTTTACGATGGTTTCCCTAATTGGGGCTGGGGGTGGGATGTGGATGTCTAGGCTGATAAGCTTGTGGTCGGATCTGACCAACGAGGAATTGACCTCTGGTTCTCTCTACATCTACTTTGTGTATCATATTTTTACCAAGCCTTTTTGGAATTAATATAACTAACCTGGACAGCAAACAAGTCAGCACTCCTTCCATCAATATTCTGGCATTAATAGTTCATGGCCTCTTCCCATTTAAATACATTTACCTGTTTTGCCCCTTCATCCAGTCCATCCTCTGAAAAGGGCAACTCCAAAGTACAGTCAGTTTTACTTTCTCCTCTTCAGCATTTTATTGGCTACCTTTAACCTTGGTGCTCTACTTCGATTTCTGACTGTATCAGGGCTTTGGTGTAGCAGGAAGAAGCTTAAGACTTTGCTCAGAACCTCCTTTCCATTTTGATTCAATAAGATATTCATCTGTCTGATCTTCAGCTTCTTCACAAACTTTCATTAGAGTACTCTTAAATCTGGGTCATTTTCGATCAGTTTTCACTCTGACTTCTTTTATGGTTGAACTGCTGGAGCACCTTTATAAGACTCACCTTCCTCATCAGTCCTACACTGACTTCTTTGATTATTACAATTATTGCAGTCTTTTGGCAAGACTCAGTGTCAGATTTATCTTACCCTTTTACCCTCAATCAAGTCCTAGCTCCTTTCGTACATCTTTTTCTTTGGATCTATGTATTTCAGGCAATATAAAGAACAGGGAACCAGTATCTGACCGTGTAGCCAGAGAAAAACCCAAATAACACAATGAGCCTTACGTAGTAACATTTGGGTGGTATAAATAGTAGTGACAGTCTCAAATGCAGTTGTAGAATGTTCTTTAGTAACTAGGTCAGTTTAACAATGCTACCTGCTTAATTCAAAAAACTGTGCAAACTAGTAAGAAAGTTGCAGGCTTACCAATACTTAGCAGTATCTTAGAAACATAGTTAATAATGCCATGGACAACAGTCTTAGTTCAAAATTCACTTATATTAAAAAACAGAAACATAAATATGGTTTAGTGCTTTCATCCCAAACCTCGTAAGTAAGTTAACTAGGGTATAGCTAGTACCATTAACCCACCTATGCACCCCAAATTAAGGGATTTCGAGTTGCAAGTAGAGAGAGACCTTAGAGAAGGTATTAACCATCATGAAATATTTAAATATAAACTTAGTAAAGAGGAAAATATATTAATTAAAACCTTAAGGGAGAACCACTTTGTTAGAATTATGCAGCAGGACAAGAGGGGGTGGGGTGGTTTTGATGGATAGTATTTTATACACTAGCAAAATGTTGGACATGTTGAATGATCCCTCTAGGTATATTTGGGTATCCAGGAATGAAATTAATTTGGCATACAATAAGATTGATTTTATTTTAAAAGATATGCCAGAATATGAGCTCATTAACCTGGATACCTTTAGATATTTAAACATGGACAGCCGAAAATTCCTTCCATTTTCGGAATTCCCAAGGTCCACAAAAATCTTGATGACCCCCCTTGAGACTCATTGTGGCGGCCAATGGTTCTAACACCTACACTTTGGCCAAATACTTGGACCCTAAGTTAAAGAACATTTCGACCACAGCGGGGGGAATTTTGAAGGATTCTTGGGACTTCTTGAGATGTGTTAAAAAAGATTTGTGCACAGACTCCCTTATTTTTGTGATCTTGGACGTTCAGGATTTATTTAATGTGATTCCACATAAAACAAGCATGGAGTGGTTTGAAGAGGCCCTTCACCAGCATGGGAAACTCGGTCAAAAATACTTTTTAGTATATACAGAATTGATGGATTTTATTTTAGGGCACAATTTCCTGTTTTATGAAGGAGAATTTTTTTAAACAGACCCAGGGGGTAGCCATGGGGGCATGATGTGCTCCCACTTATGCTCATATCGTCTTAATGGTTTGAGAGGAGAAATCTGTTTTTTCCTCAGAGTATGTTAAATATTGGAATTACTCTAAACGGTACCTTGATGATATTTGCATATTTTGGACAGGAACAGAGGCAAACTTATGGAATTTATTCAATACCTTAAACATATGATGGAATTCTTAAGATTTACACAACACATTTCCTATCAGGAGATGAATTTTTTAGATGTCACCTTGAAAAAAGTGGAAGAGGAGAAGAGTTTTGAATCAGTGGTATATAGGAAGGATACCTTTTCCAATTTGTATTTGTACTTTACCAGCTCACATCCATTTAAGCATAAAAGAAGTATCCTTAAGGGTCAATTTATCCGTAGTTCCAGGATGACCTCAAAGGACTCGGAATATGATTTCGAAAGTATAAAACTGAGGGATATGTTCTTTGGGAGGAAGTACCCCACAGGTTTAGTTGAGGAAGTAATGGCAGAGGTGAAAGAAGGAAGAACTGGGAGGTTTGGTTCTATTTTGTGGTGTGGTGGGGGTGTCACCTTTAATGGTAACAATACCCATGGTCATAATAAGAACAGAGTGGGTCAATCTTCCACGGGGAATTTTTTTATGTATTATAATGATGACGCTCCCAACATTCGTGACACCATAGTGAAGCATCGGGATAAATTTAGTTGTTATTCTGAATTGGATGTCCTGTTTAAGACCCCATTATGGTTAACTTACAAGAAGGGTAGAAATTTGAAGGACCTTTTGGAAAGTAACAAAAAACCTCCCGGTCGAAGAAGATTAGGCACTTATAAATGTGGTTCCTGTGCACAATGCCCATACGCTGAAAACCAGGAGAGTGTACACAATTTGAATAGGGACAGAATTAT
The DNA here is from genome assembly GCF_019279795.1 of Protopterus annectens. Lineage (NCBI taxonomy): Eukaryota > Metazoa > Chordata > Ceratodontiformes > Protopteridae > Protopterus > Protopterus annectens. The sequence goes on from NC_056749.1 coordinate 370,292,667, forward strand.
TAGGGGTAACACCTTTTCAAATTGTTGTAGTGAAGGGGTGGTATATCTTGCTACATGTAAACATTGTGGAGCATTTTATGTTGGAAAGACCACCCACAGATTAAAAAGAAGAATTTATGAACATCTGAATGCAATACAGACAAAGGACAATAATAATGCTCTATATAAACTTTCCCAAGTGTGCACCAATGCGAAGTGGGATTTTCTTGTATTGGAGAAGGTGGAACAGGATCCCAGGGGAGGGCCTTGGGAGACCAAGATTGAGGTTAGGGGTCTTTTTTGGCAAATGGTCTTAGAGGCCAACAAACCCCCTGAGATAAATTAATATTTCTCTATTGCCCCTGTACTTAGAATGAGATCTGTGAAGATGTAGTTTGTAACTGGGGTTTTTGACCACAGGGTGGTAGTGTTGGATTATATTAAGACTGACTTGCACAGACTTTTTTAGGTAATGAGCCTGGTTTTAGATTTATTATATTCAATACCCAACAAATAGAATTACATACATCCATGTTTGAATGTTATATACCTATGTTTTAAGTTTTAACTGGATTTGTTTTATAGGATTAATGTTTTATGAAAAGTTTTAATTTTGAACCTACAGTTTAATTTTTTGTATTTGCACTATTTGACTATGTATTATCCAATTATCTATTTATCTAATTACTCAATTAAAATTGGGGGGTTGGGGATATATAGGAAGTTGCAGCTGTTTATTTTTGTAACATCTGATGAAGTCCATGTTGGATAAAAATGCTTTACAGTTTGGTGCACTTATGTGATTAAAGAGCTGTTCTTTCGGCATTTTGCTGAGTATTTTAAGTATTATTTGACCTCCTGGGGTCCGGTGTCTGTTTGTGTCTTGTGATTGGTTAACTAGAGTATAGTAATTCTTTTAGATATAGTCAGGAATATAGTGAAACTTAGTTTAAATATTTTTCTTTCTTTATTTGAGACTGTCCTACAATGTTGTTTTAAATTTTTCCTGTGGTTTTGAACTCTGATATCACTTCTTCTTCTTCTTTCGGCTGCTCCTGTTAGGGGTTGCCACAACAGATCAACCATTTCCATTTCTTCCTGTCCTCTGCATCTTGCTCTATCACACCAACCACCTGCATGTCCTCTCTCACCACATCCATAAACCTTATCTTAGGCCTTCCTCTTTTCCTGTTACCTGGCAGCTTCATCCTTAGCATTTTTTCCCAATATACTCTGCATCCCTCCTCAGCACATTTCCTAACCAATGTAATCTTGCCTCTCTGGCTTTGTCTCCAAACCTTCCAACCTTGGCTGACCCTCTAATATAATTATTCCTAATCCTGTCCATCCTCATCACACCCAGTGCAAATCTTAACATCTTCATCTCTACCATGTCAAGCTCTGAATCTTGCCTTTTTGTCAATGCCACTATCTCCAACCCATATAAAATAGCTGGTTTCGCTACCCTCTTGTAGACCTTCCCTTTCACTCTTACTGGTACTCGTCTGTCACAAATCACTCCTGACACTCTTCTCCACCCACTCCATCCTGCCTGTACTCTCTTCTTCACCTCTCTTCCACACTCACCATTACTCTGAACTGTTGATCCCAAGTATATCACTGAGAATATATATTTAGTAATGACCTGTTCTTTTATTATTTATTATTAAATATATTTAAACCTTTTATTGTGGCTAATCTTTGTACAGATGTTTATGGTTTGAGAGTACTTGCATATTTATTTGGTGACACTGTGTAGGCCACTCCTAAAATCATTGCTCTTGGTCAAGCTACCATTTGTATTAATATTAATATTACACAGTAAGATTGGACACCTTTTGTTAAGGGCCTTAAAGTAGCTGTTAATGAGTTGGCTGGTGGCAGTGATAACTACCTTATAGACTGGGCAAAAGGGGGCATAGCTAGTAAACCTGTGCCAGCCTTTCCCAGGTGTGTGTGTGTGGGTGTCTGTCAATCAAACCTCAAAGAGTGTATGTGTGTCATCGTCAGGGACACAAAGCACTTGTTGGGCAGAGAAGGTGCTGGAGGTCATGGCTTGGCCACTAAGCTGAGATCTCAGCACTATAGGTGTGCCATTGGGGAGTCTTATTGGGGATCTGGAGAAAGAGAGAGAGACAAGCTCTGAACTCATCAAATATAATTAATTTTTTGGATTTAACTATTTCTAAGGAAAATGATGTAATGAGTACAGCTATATATAAGAAGCCAATACAAACAGCAAAGTATGTTCACTAACAGAGTATGCACCCACATCATGTGTTTGAGGGTGTTGTTAAGAGCCAGTTTATGCGAGCTTGTAGGCTGAGTACAAAAGATGATACATTTGTTAATCAGATGGAAATAATGGCATCAGATTTCTTGGATAAAGGTTACGATGTGAAGTTAATTGATAAGTCTAAGAATATAGTAAGAACTTTGAGAAATGGCATAGCTAAACTGTATTTTACTAGTGCACAAACTGAAAAAGCTGAAGTTAATACTACTGGTAGATGTTTCAGGAAAGGAAGAAGTATCAACTATATTACAACATATAACAGACATACTGGTTTGATAAAAGATATAGTTAGAAGAAACTGGGTAATATTGGCCTCTAACCAGGAAATTAGTAAGATTATAGGAGAGAAGCCAAGCTTCCCATCTTTTGGCTTTTCCCGGTTAGGGGTCGCCACAGCGGAACTCCGGTCCGCTAATGATTGGCAGTAGAGTTTTACGTGCTGGCTTGCCGGGCCTAATGCACAACCTTCAGTGAAGGAACGCCCATTCACGCATGTTGACACGCAGAAGACGCTCTAACTGAGAATTGAACGTGCAACGTCTAACTGTGAGGCGACAAAAGAGAAAAGAACTTGAGACAACAGCTATGTTTCAAAGAAAGGAATAGTAAAAAAGAAGTTGTGAAATATCATGGGAAGACTGGGACAACTCCATGTTATAATTGTGTACATTGTATAGATATAAGTACAGAAGCATTTTTAAGCACCCAATCAGTGGAGAGAATTTTTAATTTAATGTAAGGGGTACTTGTATTTTAGAAAATGTGATTTGCTTTGCACACTGTATAGCGTGCACAAGTTTTTATATTGGTAAAACTAATGAGAGACTTAAGGATAGAATCAGCACACATATGTCAGATATAAAAAGGAGAGTTTTAACTAATGCTTTAGCAAAACACATAGAGAACATGGGTACAGAGCATACATTTAAATTCAGAATTTTACAAGTAATATCTAGTAACAAAAATGGTGGAAATATGCTGAATAAAACAGAATTGAATGAGTATAGATTGATAAATTACTTTAGGTCTGACCATCCCCAAGGTCTGAATTGTACTGTGAGCTTAAAACCCATATAGAAAGATAGGCATAATAACATTTAAAAATTATTTATAGATAAATAATGTGGCAAATAATTGTTTTTATGTTTTATGTATTTATGCCTTGTATTTTACATGAGAAGCACATTTTACTTATAAATAACATGCATTTTAGCTAAGCATATATATTTTTATGTGTGCACTTTAATAGCTTTAATAAGCTCAGAAAATGTGATAATTAATTAGCTGCTTTTAGGTATTTAAACTCAGAAAGACTGTATGTTTTAGATACTGATGAAGAGCCTTAATTGAAAGCTTTGTTGTGTAATAAAGACATTTGTGGTGGACTTTCAGCTGTTTTTGCTTTTTTACATTGGTTTGGTGTTCTGGAAGCCCTTTAACTTCGGGAGTTTTTTTTGTGCTGCTTTGTGAACATTAGCAGCATATGTCATTTATTATACAACAATAATAGATAAGAAATAACATTTGAAATCAACTTTGTCTACAAGAAAATGGAATACTTGTTAGAGGATTCTTTGTTGCAGGGGTCATTAATGGGAAACTCTACGAGTTTCTCATTAACAAACATCCAGTTATTCCAATGGCCTTTGGAATACCCAAAATACACAAAGGTGTGATGGACTCCCATACTGACTTATAGTGGCTGCACACAGTTCTATCACATACCCATTAGGGGTGTTTGTGGAATCGCATTTTGAAAAACTCTATGGGCCAGTCAATACATAATCTGATTTCGTCTGAGCCTTTTTTGTGAGCTGCTACCACAGATGATACCCATTCAGTCGGTTCTGTGACAGGACAAATCACACCTTGCTGCACCATTTTATCCAACTGAGTTTTAACTTTATTCTACATAGCTACTTGAACTCTTCTTGCTGGTTTGACTACCTCTGAATCTAACTTCATGAAATATACAACTGGAAGTTTGTCTAACTTGTCATCGAAAACATTAATATACTCTGAGAAAATGGCTTCAGAAAAATTAGAACTCGGAAATGCACTTACATGATGAACTTCTTTAGCAAAGGATGCAGATTCATTCTTAAACTATCTTTAAGATGCAATAAAGATTGCACGGTCTTCAGACTACATAGAACAACAAGTTGTAACAGTTCTCGGTCAAATAACATGAAAGCATCACTGAACCTTTAGTTTGAATTTCTTCACCTCCATAAGCAACAAGTCTCGCACTACTGGCTACATTGAGTTATTTGTTAGTTCTCATTTTAGCAAATGTGTCTGCTGATGTAACACTGCACTTTAAACTAGTGTCTACTTTGAGCTCTGTGAGTTTTCCATTAATCTGCACAGTACAATACACCTCGCTTCTTGTTAATAAATCTGCATGGAAAGCTGTCTGCTTCAGCTCTACCTGATCAACTTACTTCTTTGTGTGACCTTTCTTTACAACTGTGTGACGCTTACACAATTTACAAAACTTTTGAAAGTGGTTCCATTTTTTACATTTGTAGCAATGCTGACCATATGCTAAGCACTTCTCTCTTTTAAACTCATGATTTACACCACAACTGTGACAGTTAATAAAGCTGGACTTGGGTTTTGCTGATTCATGCTTGTACTGCATTGAGCTGGAACATGCTCCTTTCTTAGAACTTTCTGGAAAGCTATGTGTCTTCCCTGGAAATCTCGTGATTGCCACATGCTTGGGACTACTTTTGTCTGCCATATGTTGCTATCTACATTTCCTCTGGACCCAACTGAACTCATGATCTTGTCACTTGCAAGCATATCCATGTGTTTTTCTGTCACCTCATGGATTTGACAAATCTCAATGGCTTTACTCAATGTTAAATCACTGTTACAAAGCAAAATCTTTCTCACAGCAGCATAGTTAATACAATACACAAGCCTATCCTTTATCAGCTCATCTTTTAAGTCACCAAACCTATACGTTTTAGCTTTGTTTCTCAGGTCAGTTATATAAGCTGCAAATGTTTCCCCTGGTTTCTGATCTCTCATGTAAAACAAATCCCTCTCTAATGTAATATTTGTTTGAGGGTTACACATCTCACTGAACATGCGCTTCAAACACTCGGGGTCTTCCCTTGATTCAGCTTGTACAACAATATGATGATTTTTCACCTTCTCCTTCATATACTACAGGCACATACATAAATGAATGCTCTCTTTCTATGGCCTCTGACCCAGCTAGGTTTAGCAAAATGAATGCCCTGGTGCGTGCATCTCTATCTGCATAAGTTGCTTGAATAAAAATATCGCACTCTTGCTCAAATATTCTCCATTTCTTTGCAATATTCTGATCAAACACAAGTGGTAGGGATTTTCAAAATCTGTCTGCCACATTAACACATACCAGTGAAGGGTTTTGCAAATAAGCACAAACATATACTAATGCACATATGCCAGAAACTTATGCCAGTACTTGTAACTTTGTCCAATGCCTTTAAATTTATACCTTTTGGGCTTTTCGAAATAATGTTAATGAACAAACTCATAATACCTTTGAACAATTGGACTTTGTGAAATAAACTTCTTAGTTGTTTAACACTCTTGTAATACCGTTTGGAAGGCTAAATGCTAAAGTCATTGATCATCATTTTTAGAAACATCTCAAACAACTTTCCGATGCAAGTGAAATAAACTCTCAGGCACTGTAATATTCTTGTAATATTGTTTTTGCAATAAATCACCTCTTATCAATGTAAGAAACATATCAAATAACTGCACAATACAGCACACTGAAATGTCCCCAGAATGGCAGTACCCTGCTAGGCAGTTCTTTACAGTGCAAAAAACCCTCTGTAATGGCGGCATTTTGTGAATAGACCCACCCAGCACAAGAAACTTTTCAAAATGGCTATATTTTTGACAAAATAGTTGCACTTCGCAAACAATAAACTCTTTGAAACACATGCACAGCACTTTTACACACTTTGAGGTACTTTGAATAATCTTAGTTATGCCCTTGATACAATATGAAGTCATAGTTATGCCAAAATATAGCACTTTGCCAGAATGCATGCAGTCACCTTGCTTTATTTTTGCTTAATATGCCCTTTTTTTTCTCGTTTTGGCTTATTATATTTATTTTGCTTGTTTCATGCCCAATGTAATTTTCTTCTGTTCACTTTACTCTAAACATGCCCAGTTTTGCTTTCAACACACTCGCTTTACTTAAACATGCTCTTTCTGCTTTACTGTTAATTGTTTCAACAAATACCTTTATTTTAAACTTTCTTTTAGCCAGCAAACTTTTCATGCCTTCTGCTTGCTCGATAATGTGGTTTGTGCCCTTGTAATGCCCCGTTTTGTCTCTTTTATCAAATAAACAGTTTGTGCTACTTCTCATTACCTTTGATTCTTTCCAGGCTCTGTTTGTGCTCATTTCTTTTGGTTTTATCTTCACTGTCATCTCTACACTTCATGGCTCTGGATTCTATTCTCTCCAATCCTGGCTCTGACACCACATTGCTCTCCTACTTTGGACACAATAGAAGAGTCTTCCTGGGTTCAGTTCAAGCAGCTTTATTCTATACAAACACATCACTATAAAGATTTACTGACTTTAACTTAAGTAACTTGTATACAAACTAACAACTGCGATCATGCATACTCTCACTGCGGCTGCTCTTACAAAATGGCACTAGGAGTGCATGTATTTAGAATGTATGTGTGTACGTACAGCCTTGACATGCTTCTTAAAGATACAGGGCACTTCACTTGCAATTTAATCTACAGAAACTAACAGTGGATATAAATGAATAGTAATGAGATTATTGGGGGTACTCTTGCATGCAATTGCAAAGAAATAGCAACAACAAATAATATGAATATTATAGACAATATTTAAACAATAATAAAAAAAGAAAAGGCATTATTCTTTTCTATGGACATGGGTTGATTTTAATTACTTTTTTTACCTCAAATACTATACATTATATATCAGATGAGGAGGTTTTGTGAATTTGAAACTAAAGCACTTATGTTTGTGATCCATGTTCTCATATCTAAAGTATACTGTGCATGACAGTTGATGCCAAAAGTGGTTGATCTGTGCAACACTTCCCTCTATAGGGCACTATCTAGAGTCTGTGCTGCTGCCCGCAAGTCCATTCTTGGATAAGTTTCAGGAAGAAATATTGAGCAAGTTTTTTTTTTTTTTTCAGAAGTGGAAGGAACCCTACAGACAGATTGTAGAAACATGCAAACACTGGTCGCAGGTACCAAATGAACCTTCTACCTTGTGCATGGAAGGTGAAGACCTTAACCATTATACTAGCTGATATAAATATACCGACAGCATGCAACACAACACAATTCTGGCAGTGCAACATAACATTAGAGAACAGGGATGATACTGTCAGAAAGCCTCACAACCAGTTCCATGGTGGGCCAGTGCTGCCCACAACTCAGCTGCATTCCCAGATATCCATTTCTGAAAGCATTTGTTTATTTTATTTATTTTGTAATATTTGTTCACTGAGGGAGTTCATTGATCTCCATGGACCATTTGCAGGCACAGCCCAGGTGAATAGAATCACATAAGAAATGAACAAAACATATTTACTGCTATAAGTATATCAAAAAGCAAGTGCGTGTGTGTGTGTGTGTGTGTGTGTGTGTGTGTGTGTGTGTGTGTGCGCGCGCGCGGAGGGGGGGGTCTATTTACAGATGCAAGAAATATGTTATGACATTTAGTCAAGAAGCAGTTAATGCCAAAACATGGATGGAAAAACTGAATTATGCTTAGCAGAGCTTTGTCAGTATGATGTAGCCATAATAAACTGAGATGGCTCATGCTACAGAGATAGCATCATATCATTATATAGAAAGGTATGAAGACATTAGAAGGGGCAGGTGAGAAAAGGTGCAAATAAAGATACCAAAAGGAGAAGAGGGAGTAAAGGTTTGAAAGGCATATAGAGGAAAGAAGAGTAGAAAGGATAAGTGTGAGAGAGATGTAAGTAGGATGAATGAGAGACAGTAAGTAAAGTGAAAAGCAAGATGAGATAAGGAAGGATGAAATATGGATTACGGGGTATGTAAGAGAGCTGCAGGATTCATGCAACATGACCTGAGTGAGTGCAGCTGCACTTTGATTGGGTGTAGACATATTCCTTGAACTGTCGTCTGAAGTCAGAGTACATTTGGACGTATCAGACTGAGAGAGGAATGGAGTCCCATAGTTTAGCTGGTAGGATGCGAATGCATGGTCAGTGCAATAGAGTTTACTTTTTGGAGATAGTATTGTGAGTTGAGATTGAAAGAGATTCCTGAGATTATATGTAGGGGTTTTGGTGAAAAGTTTATGTGTGGGAGCAGACAATGTCTCAGGAGAAAGGGCTTTGTGAACTAATGATCCTAGTAGAAGGTTGGCTGTCAAATGTATTGGAAGCCATTTAGCTTTGGTTAGAGTTAGGCAGTAATGTTCATTACTGGCGGAGTTAGTAATGAACCAGCAGGTTTTACTGGAATGGTTTGTAAGGTGGCAGCATTTCTCTTTGAGGTTGCATATATAATGTTAGTCCATATTCGAGTTGAGATAAGAGTACGCCTGTGCATATGTCAGCTTTGTCTGGCTTGGACCGAAGAAGCGATAGCCTGTTTACCCAGAACATTAGTATTTTGATCTGTCTGTGTGTGTTTTGAATATGAATTTGAAAGTTAAGAGACTGGTATATCCAAATGCCAAGGTATTTGCAGGATATGGTAGTTTCCATGATGGTATTGTTAACATCTTTAATAATAAGCAAACTGGGGGCTTTGGCTAGTTTTTGGTTGGTTCCAAATAGCATTGCTTTTGTTTTTGATGGATTGAGTATGCATGTCTGTCCTATTAGCCACTGGTTGGAGGTTTGAAGGTCACTTTGGAGCTGAGTTTGTAAAACCAAGTGGGATTTGTTTAAACTGTAGATGGCCATGTCATCTGCATGAAGAATTAGAGGCATCTGTGGATGAACAGATGGGAGTTTGTTGATAAATACAGAAAAGAACAGAGGGGCTAAAGTGGAACCCTGGGGTATACCTTTCATAAGAGGGGGCATATTCCATTTTCTTTCTAATAATACTTGTCAGTCAAATGAAGTGTCGGGCAAATGAAGTGTCAGACAAATGAAATTTCAGTCATTTGGTCTCAGGCAAATGGGTGTCAGGCAAATGGGAGTTAGGTCAAAAGAAGTAGACCCGTTTAGACAAGTCAGCACCCAAAGCCCATGTCCAGTAAGGCCACAGGTAGAATCCCAGGGGTATATTTTCTGTTTTCCATCCAGTTATCTAGGTTGCGCTTGAAAAGGGATAATGAGGCACTCTGCTTGACATGGAGAGGGAGTCTATTCCACAGATGGGGGGAGACTCCGGGACACAAATCTGCCCCATCAACAAGTCCTATTGATGTCACAGACCAGGTTGAGGTCACCTGTGCAGGTTACTCAAATGGAGCTTGACTTGCAGATATGCAGCAGTCCCATCAAGGCGAGGTCTGAGATTGCTTTGTATGTCAGACAGAGGTCACCTCTGAAGAGTTTGTATGAAAGTGATTAAAGGGACTGGGCTTTTAGCCTATCTGTGTAGGGTAGATATTTGAGGCCCTGGATTCTTCTGGTGAGGAACCTCTGTGGTCTTCCATCAGTACTAGAAAAATGCAAACAAGGCCATACAGTGAAAACAGAATCAATGGTTTTCTGATCTTCCAGCATCAAACATGAGGGACCTACATAGTGAGCCAGTGAAAAACACAATTTTTATTGATTTCAGCATTGAGTGTGCTTCCAATGGTTTGATACACAGTTAGTTTATATGCATGGTGTCATCCTTTAGTAGAGCCACATGATTCATCCATTTCACTTTTCCTTTTCTGATTTCGTCTTCATCCTCTGTTTGCTAGGTCTTTTTTTTATATATTATTTTTTTATATTTGATTGAACTATTGAACTTTTAAATCAGTATCCAAAGTCTTTCCAAATCGTTCTAAGGCTAGAATGAAACCATTCATTTAAATGAATATAATTGTTTTTTTTTTTTTTTTGCTTAAGTTGCCTCTGGAAGTATTTGACTTAGAATACCAGCATTATTAAGCAGTGTTCCTGATGACCTGCATTTGCATAAATGCATAGGTAGGTCCTTTGATTAACAACTCCAGCAAAGGTGCACAGTTTTTTGCAGTCCTAAAGCCCATTGTGGCTTCTAACCTGTTTTATTTTCCTTCTTTTAGAAAATGGAATCCATACTTTTCAGGTATGAATATAAAGTATTACAATTTAAGAACACTGCTCTGTCTCAGTTGACAATAACCCCCCTTACTGCCTATGACTTTCATATTCTTTCCAGGTAAGTTATAAATCTCCAAGTACTTCTCCAGACAGTTGAAACACATCTGAAATGTAATACTTCCTAGAAGAAATGACAGATTCCCTAATATTTTTTAATTTATATAACAAAATGTGGAATTTTCCTCGTGGTGGTCTACATTTCTATTCATTTTATTTATTTTCTCTTAGATTTAACTTTGATCCTCAGTAAGCTATTCACATATCTCTTTTTCACACTTAACTCCCATTTATCTTAATTTTTAAAATTATTTCCTTCAAATAATGTCCCAGTCCCAAATTCTGTGTAATTCTGTCTCTTCCCCCTTCCCTTTGGCATAGCAAACTTTCTCTATTTCTCTGCATCATAGATATTATTTATTTATTCATTTATGTATTTATTTGACATTTGTTTACCAGGATAGTCCAACTGGGCACAGGCCCATTTTCAGGTGAGGCCCAGGGGAAAAGCCCCAGTATGTACAAAAGCAAGTAATAGATAAATAATTTTAAAGCTTATACAGTAGTAGCATAACAAAGTTACAAAAATTGTAAAGTAGGAAATCAGAGCAAAAGGACCACAAACTGAACATAAAATATAGTATTAATACTCTATTATAGTGTTAAACAATACATCATATGTCATACTTTTATTAAAATTAAGGTAGAATATAAGAGATCACACTTTCTGGTTTGAAAGACACTGATGAAGGTGTAGAAAAAAAAACTAGGCTGAAAGTGAGAGGGTTGTAAAGAGCGTCTAGGAGAGACTGAAGATGTGAAGTGTAGTGAAGATTAGTTAGAGTTTATACAGAATCTGATACGACCTCTACAGAGGAATGCATGATGAGAGACCCTGAAGTCAGACAAGAGCAAAGCCAAGAGTGAGATAAGTGACACTTCGGGAGTATTTTGAACTGTGAGGGACTGGCAGTGATTCAGATGCTCTAGGAGATTAAGTTCAAAATCCTGGAGATTCGATTAAAGAGTATCTCCATAGTAATTGTTAGCCTTTGTGACTTGTAATACATATTTTCTTTTTTTTTTTCTTCATTTTTCTTGTTTTTAGTGGGATTCTTATCATCTTCTATTTTTTTCACTTTATTATTTTTTGTCTGTTCATATGGGTTTTTTTGGCACCCCACAACACTGATCCCACTGGCTTTTCTAATTGCAACCAATCATCCCATGCGTTCCATATACTATAATATATTTAGTTTTATTTTTATATATTTTCCTTCTGCTTTAAAGGTGTAAGTCCTGCCACACATCTCTACCCAATAAGTTTGTAATCAGATTTCATTTTGCATGTCCACAGTGCACAGAACTAAGATGAGTGGTGAGACTTTGTATTTATTTTATATTTTTATACCTCCTCCTCCCTCAATTTAGATCAAGCAAATAAGGGCTTTCATATTCTAGAGCTGTATGTTTGTTTCAGAAGATTGTTTTTGTTTATGCCAAGAGCAAACAGACACATGGCTTGATGTATTTAGTACTGTTATTTTTACAAAGTGCTTTTCTTCCTGGCTGTTTTGCCTGCTCTACTTCATGCATACAAAAGACATGGGAAGAAAATAAATATTTTCAGTGCACCTCTCCAAATGTCACCCTCTTTATGCAGTTGTACTTGTCTGATTTAGTGTCACATGCTCTTTTACAGTGACACTATAATGCTGACTGAAGTATGAACAAAACAGTGCATATTATTATTATTATTATTACTATTATTATTATTAGTAGTAGTAGTAGTAGTATTACTATTCTGGCTCAAAAGGGCCATTCTATCAGGGGGGATTAAGCAAAGGTCTGTACATGTTTAGGTATCATGGTTTTCTTTGAGATCACTTGTCATTGAATTTGACTGTTGCACATTTAATCAAATGTTAATTCTTCAATCGCTGGAAGTCATTGTTGAACTGTTGCTTGTTGGACCTTGCAGTGTAAGTGAATAATTATGTTCCATTCACTTACACTATTAAGTTTCAGCTCGATTAACTCAATGACACTACTGAAAATATCACTGCATTCAAATACCTAAGGATCTGGTTGGACCCCTTCCTGAATTCCAAACTCCACCTGGACTACACACAAATAAATAATTTCTCTCCTATTCTGGGGTAATAGGATCTCCCCTTTTCTATCCACACCCTGCAGAACTGCCATAGGTAAAGCTATCTTACTGGTTCAACTAGAATACTGTATCCCTGCAATTGCTGCAGCCTCTGAATGAAATGTATCCAGTATTCACTCCATCTCAATGGCATTTGTATATTCATCCTACTCTTCCCAAGAAAAAACTACCACTGCAAAACTATTGATAAAGCTAACTGGCTACCTGTGAAATAACGCGCTGACTTTCTACTTGCCTCTCAACTATTTAAACTTATCAAGAATGACACATTTCCCCCACTAGCCACCAGGCTATTCAGAGATGCACTTAACCACTCATGTCACCTCCTTCAAACCCCCCATACTAGGCTTCACTGCACTGACCATTCTGCCTCAGTCCTTTCTCCCAACTGTAGGAATCTTTCCCGTTTTCATAAAGATCATTCTTCTTACTCCATTTTCCAATCAGAAATAAAAGCACATTTCAATACTCCATGAAAATGTAACTGCTGTCTCTGGTCATATAACTTAACCTCTTCATGCCTTTCTTCTTCTACATACATTTCTCTGACTTTAGTTTTGATTGTGATGCTTTCGGCATTTCACCTCTGATTGCTACTCTGTACATAATTCATGCATATATTGTGTTTCATTAGTTGCTCTGTTTATAATATCATTTACCTACTGCCTTTATACCCTCAAGACAGCTATGATGCAGTGCGGAACCATAAATCTGCCCCAGGGGCTCCACCTATGTCCCATATTGACAGGGGCAACAGGTGCTGACTGAGGTTTCTTTTTTAGGGATAAACTCTTGGCTAGGCTTGTAAGGGCCACAGGGCCATCAACCTAGTAACCTCCTATGATCGTTACTCTGTATATAATGTGTATATATTGCATCTTGTCAGTCACTCTGTATATAATGTGTATATATTGCATCTTGTCAGTCACTCTGTATATAATGTGTATATATTGCATCTTGTCAGTCACTCTGTATATAATGTGTATATATTGCATCTTGTCAGTCACTCTGTATATAATGTGTATATATTGCATCTTGTCAGTCACTCTGTATATAGTGTGTATATATTGCATCTTGTCAGTCACTCTGTATATAATGTGTATATATTGCATCTTGTCAGTCCTCTGTATATAATGTGTATATATTGCATCTTGTCAGTCACTCTGTATATAGTGTGTATATATTGCATCTTGTCAGTCACTCTGTATATAATGTGTATATATTGCATCTTGTCAGTCACTCTGTATATAGTGTGTATATATTGCATCTTGTCAGTCACTCTGTATATAATGTGTATATATTGCATCTTGTCAGTCACTCTGTATATAATGTGTATATATTGCATCTTGTCAGTCACTCCATATATAATGTGTATATATTGCATCTTGTCAGTCGCTCCATATATAATGTGTATATATTGCATCTTGTCAGTCACTCTGTATATAATGTGTATATATTGCATCTTGTCAGTCACTCTGTATATAATGTGTATATATTGCATCTTGTCAGTCACTCTGTATATAATGTGTATATATTGCATCATGTCAGTCACTCCATATATAATGTGTATATATTGCATTGTCAGTCACTCTGTATATAATGTGTATATATTGCATCTTGTCAGTCACTCTGTATATAATGTGTATATAGTGCATCTTGTCAGTCACTCTGTATATAATGTGTATATATTGCATCTTGTCAGTCACTCCATATATAATGTGTATATATTGCATCTTGTCAGTCACTCTGTATATAATGTGTATATATTGCATCTTGTCAGTCACTCTTGTATATATTGCATCTTGTCAGTCACTCTGTATATAATGTGTATATATTGCATCTTGTAAGTCACTCCATATATAATGTGTATATATTGCATCTTGTCAGTCACTCTGTATATAATGAGTATATATTGCATCTTGTCAGTCACTCCATATATAATGTGTATATATTGCAATTTGTCATGCACTCTGTATATAATGTCATGTAACTATTTTGTTTACCCAGGCAGAGACTTAATTAAAAATAAAATGCAGTTATATTTAAAATATAAAACTTTGATTCAAAATATGCATCAAAAAATAATGAAATGAAGAAGTTGGTGTGTGTTGTATAAAGGAACATGAGTCATGCCCAGCAGTTTTGCTCAGAATTCCCACGGAGAGAAAACTTTAGGATGTGCGTGGTACTTTACAAGTAATTCAGAATCCTCATAGCTCAGCATTTTTCAAAGGAATTTTGTAAAGTATATCTCTAATCAAGGAAACAGCTGAAAGTAGCCAGATGATTCTCTTTGTAGCTGTAGGGTACTGCTACTGTTCAAATACATTTTATTAAAAACAGAAGTCAAAGCACCAAAGATAACTGCTATTTACCCCATGTGGGAATATAAAGTCATGGTGGTCCTTCTGAGGCCAACATAAATTGCAGCTCCTCTGTAAGAGAATGAAAATAACATTACCACAGTCTTTGCAACTTTCAAATCTATTATATTAGTAAGGAAGGTATGGGAGCTGAAACCATACACATGCAGAATTTGGTAAACAATCTCCCATTTGTTTTGAGAAAAACACAATTCAATGCAAGTGGAGACATAGTGATGACACCTCCATGCTGTGATCATCCGTGAACCAGAGATGTGGTTAAGTACTCTGAAAGCACTAATGCTAGTTCATGTGTGGGAACACATGCAAAAAGTATGACCTTAAGAGGCCCTTGCACTGGTGAGAATTCTCACATTAGACATAAGGAGTGGGATAGGCCTAACTAGAAATCCATCAGCTACCCAAGATCGTGAAGGATCTGGGCCAAACCTCTGATAGGCTGGGAGAAGTAGCATTAGTGGGAGCTAAGGGAGGGCAAATGTCACTGATTATATTGGGCCTCCTATGTGGTCCCTTTTACTACTAGTCCAAACAGTATGCTAATCAGGTAGGGCCACAGAATTCTGATAGTCCTCAGACAGCCATGGCCCCAAGCAGTATCCATGCCTGCCTAGATGTTGGCTCTTACTCTAAGTTATTGACCAGTCTGTCACCGATATGAAATAAATAGAGCAGGACTAATTAGATGAGGTAATTATCAGAAAGTGAGAAAGCAAGCAAATCATACAGGAAAAAAGAGATTATGACTTGTTGATCATTCTGAACTCTGTACTCTGCATATGCAGTAGTACTCAAATTACCATACACATTAGCACATCCTTTGGGAATAGCACAGTAGTAGCATAAGACATTCTTCCTTGCTTTTCATAGGACAAATAAAAGGATCAATAAGTAAATTCATTATTGCTTACAAAAACAAATTTAATTCACTGTATTTATTTAATTCAGTGTATTACATTTAGATTATTTCCTTAACCTTGATTTATATTTAAAAGGCAGGCCTTAAGCTTAAGAGAAAAAGAAAAGAACATATTTCTGTAGGGTCAGATCCCAGACTAAAGTACAACTGCTTTATGCAGGAAGAAGTTTTCTTGTCACCCACTCTCAGACACCTTGTCACAGAAAGGTAATGTGTTATAAACCCAAGCCCCTTTAGGATGATTAGTTTTCAGGCTGGACTAATACTCGTGTGGTCTGTATGCATTATTTCATTAATAACTTCACATGATTTCTTATTTATGTTTTGACTTTATTCTCTTTGCTTTATGTACTGGTTGTGCCTAAAAAGGGCATTTATTGGATTAGTACACTTAGATGGTTAAGATATGCTAAACAGATAAATAACAGCAAACAAACAAACAAAGGCATAAGCCCAGGGAGAGATGTAACTACGATCAGGCAAATGAGGAGGTTGCAGAGGGCACAACCTATCACAAGTTACAATCAGCAGATGCCAGTGTTGTGCCAGTACAGCACCTGCAAATGTACAGTAACTTTATATATGAATGCAGACACTGTTTCTCTTATTGTCCTGTGGTATGGGCAGTGCTTTCCCTCTTTCACAACAGTACTAAGACTATTTGTGTCATCATAAAATTAGGCGAAATGGTTATTACTAGGCATGCGGTCAAGGAGACCCCTAAGGAGCCTAGCAAAAAATCCTGATTGTCCCAAAGCACTATCTGGTTAAGTAACTTGCTCAAGGTCACACTATAAGCAAATGAAGTCTAAGAGAATCAAATTGTGTACCACAAGTAGGAGCTTGTTAACAGTTCATAGACTTAATCCTCTCTGCTAACTGACAGACATATACATAAAAAGTAACATTATATCTGCCTTCACAAGAAGCTTATGAACATTTTTTTCTCAAGTCTCTCCCTTAAATCTATATATGATATTTGAAGGTATACCCTAAACATATTTAAGAATTACATCCTGAGAGATCATAATGCTTTCCCAGTCTCCATTTCTGGAAGCTCTGCTGTTTTCATATATCATATCAAACAAACATATGCTTAACTCAAAATAGTCCTTGTTTTATCTGGTAGCTTAAATACAGTCTGAAAAAGGTACAGCTGAGGCTACACTTGTAACTGAGAGTCATTGTGGCTTTATGAAAAATTGTATGTCAACACATAACAGGTACTCCGCCTCCATTCACTTACTGTCAGAGCATCAGTTAATCAATAGCATCTGGTCCACCATTTCAGTAAATTGCCTCTCTCCCTGTGTTCTCCCTCTGCTAAAAGAGGGTTGCCATGGTGCAGTGTAGCTACTATGTAATGTTCCTAAAAGTTTTAACATAAATAATGGTGATGTGTTCAATGATAATATCCCAAATGCTCACCCAACACTGTTTAGTTACACCATTTATTATGGTTAAGCCAGTTTCTTTTGCCTTCTCTATTGACAGTCTTTTGAAGTTAATTATGAAAATGACATGTGTAATCAATTTAAATAATTATGCTGATTAAGGAGCTTGATTAACATTGCTGACATATTGTTTCTTTGTGAAAATAGATTAGTTCACAAACCAGAATAATTGACTATAAACTAAGCTTAATTTTCTTTATGTGAACTTCTTTTGCAGTTTGATCTTATCTCTAAAACTGGGTTAACATTTATGTAAAATATACATTCACATTGGCAGGATAAATAGTTTGTTGTATTATACAGGAACAGCATGTTTATGCTAACTGGCATGTAAGATTTAAAATGAAATCCAAAATGTATATTTTAAGTTAGCTCCGTGTTACTTCTAAGAATCAAACAACAGGGAAATGGAGTATGCTGTTTGTGGCAGAAATGGTTTGGTCTCATTGCTTTTATTTCCACATAATGGCTTATTGATTCTGATGTTCAGGCCCATTATCTTGCAGACAGATTCTGGTGGACTTGTAAGAAACTACTAATTGCCTCTTTTGTTTTGAAGTACAAATGTTTGTCCCATCTCTTTTACAAAGTCTCAATGCAGCCTTTGTATTTCATTAAGCCTAGTAGCAAAACTACTTTGTCATAGCCACCTTTTGTTAGTAATTTGCCCAGTTCTCCCAGTAAGCTATTTTTTTAAGTTACTGCAGTACAGAAGCCAAAGAATTACTTTAGAACACTATTATGTTCCTGTCCGCTATTCTCTGCTTTTTATGATACATATGAAGAGTTTACAATAGAACTGTAATCCAAATGATTCATACATATACATGTATGCCACATGTATGCAAATACTCATTGCACCGCTATTTCTGGTTTCACAGGAGAAATCATTGTTTAGTCAAGTATTACAGCCTCAACAAGAGAGTATTGTTATGTTCTGTTAGTATACATGCCTTTAAGGCATTTATACTTAGAAACATCATATCCGGTTATAAAACAGATTTATTTTCTTCATTTAAATTGCTCTGCATAATTTTATGTGCAACTGAAAAATAATTATGTTACTATCTTCTTGCTGACTGTACACTGTAGAATTTTAATGCATTGTTCCCCATATGTAATAACACAAAAATGTAAGTGTGGTCAAAAAAGTAAATTCCAATTATTAATTAAATGTGAGAAAATATCAAAGCTGGTCAAGGACTGCATTAGTGTAGGAAATATGGAGACATCCTACTCCCAAACTACAATATTCTTGCATTAACATGTTAGTAAAGTTACACATCTTTCTGTCTACTGCATTATCAAGATATCTCATTATTTATGCCTTTATGCAAATGGCACTTGACAATTGTGATACTCAAGTACTGAAACCAAAAGAAATGCTGTACATCGGTACTGACAACACTGTCACTCACTGTTTATATTATCCTTCATGTACTACTTTACTCTACCTTAAACTATGGAATTTTGTTAAAACTTGCAACTACCAATGAAAATTGTACTTTGTAACTTTAAAACTATGGAATCATGTGTTTTTCTATGAATACTTGCTTGCTATGTAGAAATCTCATAGCTGTTTGTTCTTAATCTGTGGAGCTTTTCTCCCCGGGCCTCCACTGAAAATGGGCATGTATCCAGTTGGACTCTCCCAGTCAACAAATGTAAAATAAATAAAATAAACAAACATGAATCCTTATTATCATGTGTCCATAGCAAGCCATACCAAATGAGTATTAACACTCTGAGTCTGGTAAATTCTGTTGCTTGTTGTTTAGTGTGACAGACTGCCAGAAGTTTGCAAGTGTTTCAGTAATGGAAAAGATTAGGTGGGCATTCTTCTTTAACAGAAAAATAAAAGAAAAAGAAAAAAATGCTGCAAACACAACAGAGTCTTTAATTACACAAAGTTTTGAGTGATTTTGTTCCAACTGAAAAGGAACTTCAGCAGAAACAATGTGATCTCTACTTCCTTCCTTTCATATACTTAAAAAAAGGCACCAACAACACTGGCAAAAATTTTAAAGGTATACACACATTAAAAAATTAAGTACTGTTCCCAAACTTCCTGCATCAAATATAAATGCATGCTAAACACCAACACCATTAAATATAAAAGTAAGTATTATATAAAAAAAATAATAGCAGATGCGATAAAAATTAGTAAACAGTAAACAGGTAAAATAGCTCATATTATTAATTAAACTATTTAAAAACATTTTAGAAAAGTAAGTGTTATGACACACAGTCTGACTTAATCTTCAAAATAGGCTTGATAGATATTATGTCATTAATACCTGGTGGGGCAGTGGAAATTAATAAAAGCTGCCAGTCAAGCTCCATCTTCTTAACAAAGGTTTCCCAATCACCACCTCTTTCCAGTTGTTCCACCTTCTCTAAAATAGTAAAGCCAAATTTCTTAAAATCCTGGCACACCAAAGAATGCTACATGTGCTGATAGATTCTTGTCCACAAAGGTCCAATAGTCTTTCCTACATAGAATACTGGACATGATAGACAGAAGGCTATATATACAACACCCTTAGAATTGCAGTCAAATCTGCCCTTGATTGTAATCAATCTAGGAAAACCTTCCACAGAAAAACTACTGCCTTCAAAAATAAATCTACACTGTTTGCAGGTTGGTGGAAACATTGTCATAATTCCTACCTGCTTCTAGGATGGTTTTAAAATTTTTGTTATTTTTAAAAACAAATCTAGGTTGTTGCTGCAATCAGTTGGTTAACCTGAGGCATCCAAAAACAGTACTCCAGTGTGCTTTGATGGAACTTTTCTAAGAATGAATGTCTTTGCTGTATTGCAGGACCAACACCTGTGAAGGGTTATCTGGACTTTTATCATTGTATTTATTCTGACCCACCTTGGATCCAGGTTGTTGTATAATGGAGCCATATCGAGAATTTCTATGCTTTATCACAAAACTACTAATATTGTCCAACGTGCCCTGTGGGTAGCACTTGCTTTTAAACATTTCACAAAGTTTGATAGCTTCAACTTGGAAGTTGGTGTCATCAGAAACTAATCTACTAAGCCTGATCAGTTGACCTTTCACCAAATTCTTTTTCTGCCATGCAAGGTGTTGACTATCAAAATGCAAATATGCATTCGAAAAAGTGTTTTTCCTAAAAAGGCTGGACTCGTATCTTTGTTCCTCAAAATTTTTGTATAATGTGATGTTGAGAAAATCAATAGGATATGTGTTCCATTGCTGGGTAAATTCTAGAAAGTTGGTGGACAGGCTTAAAAGTCCATTAAAGACTTTAATTCCTCTGAACTGCCTTCCATAAAATAAGTATATCGTCCAGGTACCTGAGATAAACTCCAATTATAGAAGAAAAAGGTGAACTTAAAATCATGGAGGTCTCCCAGAAACACAATACCATGTTGGCAAATATGGGAGCTGAAGCTGCCCCCATGGCCACACCTCTGTGTTGCTTTTAATATTCACCTTCATAGTATACAAAGTTATTAGTCAGCACAAGCTCCATACACTGGAGGATCAATCTAACTTCAGTCTCACTCAGATTTGTGCCCCTTACCATAGCTTGATGAAACCAGTCCAAACCCTCCTCGTGGGGGACAACAGAAAATAAGTCTTCGAAGTCTATTGCAACAAAGATGGCCTCAGGCAAAAACATGGCTTTAGACATAATCTCAAGAAAATGCCAAGAGTCCTTTAGTATATGTTGCTTATCCACTTTAATGATTTAAGCTTAAAGTCAACAAATTTGGCCAAAGGTTCCATTTTAGACCCTGCAGGAGATACAATAGGGCAACTTAAAGAAAGGCACCAAAAAACATGGACAAAAATTTAGTATGCAAAACAGTCTTAATGGGGGGGTCAGATATCGATTTATGGATCTTAGGAATTCCAAAAATTGCTGGAATCCTAGGCTTCTTCATTAGCAAAAATTCCATAATGGTCATAGGTAAATCAAATGTCACAAAAATGTCCTCCAAAATCAAATCAATAGCATGGTAAGCAATGTTGATTTTGTTCTGTGAAACCTCGATAAAAAAAATGTTCCATTATGTAAATAAGAAAATGCAGTTACCCAGGAGAGGAGCATATGCACAACCACATATGGTTTAGCTATTGCTTTATTATGGGTTGAAGGTGAAGAGTGTTGTGGTCTGCTTTAGGTACATTGGTATGGTTTTTCAGAGTTTAAATACATAATGGTAGTTCATTGAGTCACCTCTTGAGTTATTAGACTTTGTTCTGATCACTAAGAGCTTACTAGTTTAGCAAAGTTTTCTACCTGAACAGCAGTGCTGCAAGCTATCTTTTAGTGGTAGACATTTTTATGGTGCATATATAAGATTGTATGTAGTAAGTTGTGAGTAAGTGAAATAGCTGTATAGCTTAAGCCAGTTTAGTAAACATAGGTGACACATATAGAAGGGATGGAAGAAGGTAGATAGATGCTAATCTTTGTCTTGCATCATCTCTCAGGTTGCATTAAGTTTTGGAGGAATACACGCTTCTAGTGTGATTTAATGGTTTGCAATATTTTTTTGCCACTTTGAGGTTATTGTCAATTAGGATGCCAAGACGTTTTGTTTGGGTTACAGTTTAAATTTTTGTGTTGTTGATGAGGTTCATTTGAAAGGTTGTCTTTCATTTTGGCACTATTTAAGGGTTAAGTGTATAACTTTTTTAGGATTTAAAAATAGATGTCTATCTTTTAACCATGTTTAATAAGTGAAAGAATTTTTGGAGATGTCATGAAGTGTTGGTAGGGATGTTGCTGCACAAGTAAGGGTTGAGTCATCAGCATATTTAACTGTGCTGGCGAGGTGGGCGACAGTATGTAGTCTGTTTATAAAACTTTGGAATAAGAGGAGGCCTAATATTAATCCTTGTGGGATACTCACAGTGACTGGCAGGAAAGAGGAGAGACTTCATTTCCATTTGACTACTTATTGTCTGTCAGTCAAATAGCTGTGGAGCCGTGACAAAAAGGGATGAATGAGGCCTAAGGAAGGAAGTTCAGTAAGAAGATGTTGAAGGGATAAGGTGTCACATCCTTCTGATAAATCTAACAGATCATTCCTCTTCAGTTTAGATTTATCATAGCTCAACTAAATATCACATGATTAATCATAGGCAATCCTAAATATAGTTGGCTTATTTCATAAGTAAACATTAATTGTGTTCTTGACATGCTAGAATAGTCTAACTAACAAGAACGTTACTGAAAGTAAAGGTAAAGAGCACTGCCACTAAAAGGTATCATTAAATCCTCCTGTCTAATAATGTTGTTTGTGTGTGTGTGTGTGTGTGTGTGTGTGTGTGTGTGTGTGTGTGTGTGTGTGTGTGTCTGTATTTGTGCATGTACGTGTGTGTGTGTGTGTGTGTGTGTGTGTGTGTGTGTGTGTGTGTGTGTGTGTGTGTGTGTGTGTGTGTGCGCGCGCACGAGCGTGCATGCAAAATTATATTCTACAAATTTCATTTATGGTTGGTAAGGAAGCACCAACGTCTGTGGTTCAGAACAAGGAGGTTGAAATCCTGGAATATCAGTGATTATTAGTTTTCTCTGCAGATGTCCAGTGCAGGGCTTTGTTTGATGTGTCAGGTGCTAATCATAACCAAAGGTAGTAATGGTCATTTGCCATATGTTAAGGCCAGTCACATTTCACATATCATTTGATGATCAGTGGTACAGATTCTGAGACCATGGCCTTTGATAATCACATACTTAAAATGATGCCTGCAGTATGACAAAGTATGTACCATTACATATTAATTGGGTTGCAGTGGTGTGGATAATGTGAATGGGACTTCAAAAATGTTTTTTCACCATATAGTATGCATGCCTTTGTAACCACAAAGGAAACTATATAGCAGTATGCCTTAGACAATATTATTTTACCTTAGTTAGCGTAGTTAAGAAATAGGCAAAGTAAGTCTTGAAGAATACGCCATAATGTCTCTGGCACAACTAAGTATAGAGTACAGGTCTATAGAGTACAGATCTAAAGGATTCTCATAAACTAGGTTGAAGAGAGATGGGTTAATAGCCACCTTGGGTATTGTTGAGGTTCAGTCTACTGGTGTTCATAAAAGACTGACAGGGATGTTGATCTACAACATGCAGCAAAATGGAAACTCAGTCTAGCCCTGGATGGTCTTAGAGTATAGTTTGAACTAACAAAACTGGACATGGAGCTGGGATGAGATGCCTAGAAGAAGACAAGAGAATGAGACAGACCGAGGTGTAAAGAGAGAGAGCAAGAAGAAAATGGATGAGGGCAGGCACAGAAGCCACAGCTGAAGAGTGGGACAAGAAATCTAAAGAAAGGAAAAAGCAGTCCAATAAAAAAGAAGTGCAAACACTTTACCAGAAGCACACAGTTTTCAAAGGAAAAAACCCAGTCTTGGATACACAGTTCCATATAAAATTGTTTCCTTGGTTTAATTTCTCCAATACTTTTTGGTTTCTAATACCATGATGGGAATGCACACTATTCCTAGGTCAGGGTATAATTAAAGTTCATGAAATTAGTATTGTTTCAATCTTTGATGTTAGCCTAAAGTGCTCTTCTCAGCATCCACAATGAGCCCAGAAATTAAGCCTTCTGCAATTCATTCAGAGTTACATGTATTGGTAGCATATCTAACTACGACTGCAAATTCGTTTTTTTATAGCCCCATTGCTCCTACCATTATTGGAACTGCCCTGTTGTCTTTCTTCCACATTGCTCACATTTTTCTCTGCAAATCCTGATATTTTATGACTTTGTGCAGCTCTCAAGTTAATACATTGTAGTCACTAGGTGTAGTATCTGCAATGATCAATCCTACGTTTGTCTTTTTTTCATGGACTTATACCTCTCAACTGTCCAGATTTTCGGCTCATATTTTTAGTCTGTTCCTCATAAAATTTCTGGTTTCCTGGCTATTCACTGTGATGATTAGAGAATTAAAGTCAATAAATAATGACATACATTTGATTTTCAGACTTCAAATCCTTCAGAAAATATATGTTAAAACAATTCCTGTTACTCCAGCAACTTTCTATGTTTGTAAGAGCAATAATTAAAATATGTCCCCA
The DNA here is from genome assembly GCF_019279795.1 of Protopterus annectens. Lineage (NCBI taxonomy): Eukaryota > Metazoa > Chordata > Ceratodontiformes > Protopteridae > Protopterus > Protopterus annectens. The sequence continues at coordinate 370,317,257 of NC_056749.1, forward strand.
TTTTTGGTCTTTTGTCCCCCCCATTTTGTCAGGCTTTGTCCAGATTTCTTGCACTAAGAGGTTAAGATGTATGCATGGACCACTATATCTGGTTTTCTCACATCTATGCTTTGAAATGTTGGTATTGGATAACCCCATGTGGTTTTAATACCATCATTCTTTATAATACGTTTTGGTTCATGTGTCCAATGTTTCTCAGCTTCTTCTATATTGTAGTGTATCCACAGTCCCCAAGGCAATTGAATTTCTTCATGCTTTATTGCTGATCCTTCATCAGTTCCTGAATATTTAACCACTCCCTCCTGCTCATGTTTCTTTATATCACATTGCTGTCTCACATTGATATTCTCTGAATATTTATACACTCCCTCCTGCTCATGTTCCTTTATATCACATTGCTGTCTCAAACTGATATTTTCTGAATATTTATACACTCCCGGCTGCTCAAGTCCCTTTATATCACATTGCTGTCTCATATTGATATTCTCTGAATATTTATACACTCCCTCCTGCTCAAGTCCCTTTATATCACATTGCTGTCTCACATTGATATTCTCTGAATATTTATACACTCCCTCCTGCTCATGTTCCTTTAAATAGCATTGCTGTCTCACATTGATATTCTCTGAATATTTATACAGTCCCTCCTGCTCAAGTCCCTTTATATCACATTGCTGTCTCATATTGATATTCTCTGAATATTTGTACACTCCCTCCTGCTCATGTTCCTTTATATCACATTGCTGTCTCACATTGATATTCTCTGAATATTTATACACTCTCTCCTGCTCATGTTCCTTTATATAACATTGCTGTCTCAGACAGATATTCTCTGAATATTTATACACTCCCTCCTGCTCATGTTCCTTTATATCGCATTGCTGTCTCAGATTGATATTTTCATGGCACTGCAGCTTTTCTGTTTTGAATATTACTTTTGCACATTTATCAAGAACAAATCACATTTTTATATTTATTTTACATTTGTTTACCGGGAAAGTCCATTTACAGCAGAGGCCCAGGGAGATAAGCTCCACATCAAACAATATGTAACATGGTAAATTTACAACAAAAAGATATATCATACAATGGTTTGTTCCAAGCAAGCTTAATTTACACATAGCAGACCCTGGATGGCAGTATTTGGGAGAAAAAGACTCCACATTAGCTGATGCTATCAAAAGAGACATCACACAAGACATAATAATTTACACATAGTAGGCTGATATGTATGTAAATGTATATATGAGAAAATTTTAACTGCTTGCAATTGTGGTTTCAACTCATCTGATGAACTATACAGTTTTACGTCATCCACAAAAAGTAGATGATAAATCTTTAAGCTAGGTTGTTTTCTGGGAGCTAAATTATAACCATGACCTAATCTGTTAGGAAAACAGCTTAATAGGTTAAGTGCAAGACAAAACAACATTGGTGACAAAGAATCACCCAGGATAATAATAATAACATGCCCTTTGTCATGGGTTAACTGCAAAGTGGTTTTGCCATTGTTTCATGGTCACCGTTATGGAATTGATCAATGTAGGATGTATCCTATACATCTGTAAGCACTCCTTTATCCAGAGATGCTACCAAATGCTTTGTAATCTATCCATACCACACTTAGATTCTTCCCCTTTTTACAATTCTCTATTTTTGCTTTATTTTGCCACAAATAATCCTTTGTTCCATATAACTTTATTTTGATACCCTTTTTGTTGTATTGCCATGAACAAGTTTTTTCTCTACATGTATTCCAGTACACAGTTTGTATATCATCGGAAGGCAAGATATTGTTCTTCAGTTTTCAGGATGGTTTACAGGTTCACTCTTAAGGAGGAGTATTGTTTTTCCTGTTGTTCTACCAGGTTGTTGTCTCTTTGGGATGCACATATAAGTAATTCTTACTCTGAGCTAAATCTTTGTGTAAAGATGTTAATACTTTTACCCACAAGTTAGGTACTGCATCTGGGCCTGGGCTTTCCAATTAGGAACTTTTTTATTTTTGCTTCAGTTTCTCCAGTTGTTACTTCATCCCATTTCATCTCCTGTACATTTGAATTCCTTACTGCTTCTTTTAAATTTTCTATCCATTCTGCATCTTTGTCATGTTTAATGAAATCTTTCTAAATATTTCTCCAAAATGTGTCTGTTTCTTCTTTTCTTGGCGATGCTTCATTCCTTTTTCTTTATTTCCAAGTTCTCTATAAAACTTTTTTTATGCATCAATGAAATTCTTATTGTGTACTTTTCCTATATTATTTATCAATATATGTTCTAATATTTTCTGCCTGTGCTATCTTTAATTAATTTTTTGCAACAGTGTATAATAAATATATCCTGGGCTTTTCTGATACTGTGCATTGCTTTTAACATCTCTAAATTCCTAAGTATTTTTGGTGATCTGTTCCCTCATCTATATTCTTCTAACAGTGATGCTTCTTGTTGTAATTGTTTTACAGTTTTATTCATTTGATGCTTCCATGATGGCATTTTATTGCATCCGTTCCTGTCCTCTATTGCTCTGTGTTTTTGTGGTAAGAATTTATCTGTTATTAATTTAGTTGCAGAGTACTATGTCTTGTTTCCTTCTATTACATCACATGCATTTCTGTTAATAGTCTTGATTACTGTGTTCATCTGTTGTATCTCTCCTCTAACAATTTGAGTCTTATTTATTTTCTGGAATCTATTTCTTTCTATTCAGCTCTGTTAAAACAAGCAACTCTTCCCTTAGATCATGTACTTCTAAACTGAGGGCACATTCTTTGCTGTCTGTTTCCTGTGGGCATTATAAGAAATTTCTAGAACATCTTTGTGTCACATGTCCTCTTCAGCTGCATGCTGCATCAGTTCTGCGCTTTCATATGAGAACTCATTGGCCTGTCATTCCACAACATAGCCTGCATCAGAGTTACCACTGTTACCTGCTCCTTCTCCTGCTGTGCAGCTCCAACTGAACTTTTGTACCAGTTTCCTACTGAAGGTCCAGAGTATCATCATGTGGCAAGTCATCACACGCCTCCCATTAGTCTGGGGGATCATTGTTCCATCATGCTATGACAGTGCCTGTGTTGGATTTTCTACACAAAATCCTTCATGTTTTTAGGTACTCCATAACTTCAGTTTCTATTTCTTTAACTTCTCCATTATTAATCCACTTCTACTTCCCTCTTTGTTTTCTTTTTTTTTTGTATTGTGAAATGTTTCACATCTGGATGCCTTTGCCTGCATTTCTCTTCAAATATCTTTGGTGCATCTTTTTTCTATTGATTAGTTTTGCTTTCTCCTTTGAATAAATAAGGTACCATATCAAATCTCTTTTACTTACCCATGTCCATACTTTTACTTCAGATGTCTCCTGCTCCTCCCTCGCATTCCTCCTTACTTTGGGAACTCACTGTTCCATCATGCTGTGACATAAACCTTGTTAGACTTTCTACAGTAAATCCTTCACTTCACAAGTATTCTATAACTTCAGCTTCTATTTAACATCTGCCTTACTAATCCATTGTTCTATGCTGCCCTTTGCTTTCTTATTTTTTGTATTGTGAAATTTTACATATCTGGGGTGCCTTTACCTGTATATCTTTCCAAATATCTTTGGAACTGCTTTTTTTTGTTTAAATGATTAGTTTGGCTTTCATCTTTGCATAAATATTATAGAATATCAGATCTTTTTTTTTTCTTTCTCATGTCCATGTTTCTTTTTATATGTTTAAAAGAAATCTTGGTTTTCTTTTTTATATTTTTGAATTTCCTCTGTGTCTTCTTTTTCCAGTCAGCCCAAACCTTTTTCATCTATGTATTTTTTTTAGAAATCTGTTGTATTAATGAATGCAAAATTTCATGTGAAGCTTTTGACAGTTTCTTTTCTCTAATTTCTCTTGTCATCTTTCTGAGTATCTTTCTTATATGTGGAAATTCTGGGCTCCTTGCATAATAGTAATAATAGATAATTGCTCGTGGCATATACTTTGTCCATCAGTAATCCTTATACCTAGGTCATGCTAAAGTAGCCACTTGTTTTTTAACTCACAATAACTGAGCACACTAGATTAATTGGTCAAGGGGAGGTAAGCTGACAAGGCTTACTGAAGCATATTGCTGCCAATTAATTGCTATGATTAATGATAACATTTACACTTAATTGTGCATCATGTTGTTTCAGGCTTTAAAAACACAAAAGATTTAAATTTACCTTTATTTTAATGAGATACTTGGGTCCTTATGATTATACAGAATTAAAGATTAGAAGTGCCACGTAGCAACCAATTACTAGAAAATATCCTGTCAGAACTATATAGATGGTACAGTCAAAATGATACCTTAATTAGTGCCCTAACGAGATACATTGATGTATTAAGTAAGCTTGATTACTTTTTTTTTTCTTCCCAGCTTTTGGACTTAATACAGTTAAAATTGAGTGTGGACTTATATTTTAGCTCAAGTGGCACACTCTTTCAGCTTAGAAATTTACTTTAAAAAACTGTACTATGCTTACCATGCTCTTAATACAGTCAGCAAAAAGGATTAACTATATTACAGAGCTTTCTGTTCTTGTACATGAAGTATACCATTTAAGGATAATGATATGCTGACTTACTACTTCATACATTTCTGACAGTGCATACATACATTCTAAGTCTCCTGATCTGATTATTCCCTCTATCCTATACAACTTTATATACCTCAGCTATACATATTATGTGGACTAGGCTTGGACCATCCCATCGCTCTCACAATACAGTCGGGTGTACACATTCGTGTATCAATCATAATTTTGCATATTTCTTTGGTTTGCTATTAAAATCTATATTTACACTCTTATTTCTCAGAATAAGCTGCAGATAGGCAGATAGTATTCCTCTACACATTTGTGTTTTTCTTTTTGTAACACATTTGCCTTATTCATCAGCTAAAGCTAGTATTTGCACTGTGTAACTCAGCCAAGATGGTAGACAGGGTGACCCTGGCCTTGTCTTTAATATTCCTACCGTACATAGCACGTCTAGCTGATTCTTCTCTACACAGCTTGTGCCATTTTCTTCTCCTACTCGTCTTATGTCACACTGCACATTAGGTCATATTCAAACTTAAACAAACCTTCTTTTCCATTGCCAGTCTACCCCCTTAACAATCCTTTTCTTGTAGATCTAACTGTGTAGGTGCTGGGTTGGCAACTGACTTCCAGAAAGCGTATATTAGCCTGGGTGGCAGCTAGGCTGGTCTATAATCTTTTTTTTTCTTTTCACAGTGTCCTGTTTTCATTAAATAATTCTGTTCTTGAAGTCCTTAGTTAGCTTTCCAGTTTACAATTGGACTACATTTTTCTTGTCCATCTTCTTCTCTGTATACTTACAGGCCTCACTGTGAAAACATTTAATCCTTCTTGGTTTCTCTTCAGTTGTTATAACACAATTATTGTGGCTCCTAAAATAATGTTACAGGATATCCAGTTTTACCTCCCCTGCATTTACAAACACAATGTGTGCTATCTCATATCATCTCTCTACGTGCTTCCTGTACCTAATCATGTGCTATCTTGTCTGCATATAACAGATTCTCTTCCAGTTGACCATTCACATAATTTAAATATCATTCCAAAACAATTCGATCCCGGATTCTGATATTGCACAAGAAAATGTTGATGAAAATATAGAATTTTTACTAACTTATAATACTACAAAACAAATGCAAGTCCATCATGCATGCTAATATTGTGCCACACAATCTACAAAGAGTCATAATTTTTCTTAACTTATAGCACCAGAAAGCAATTTTCAGACAAGTAATAGTACAGCAACAATATAACTCACTGCTACAATTCAAAGGAATACTCATCAAACTCTATCACATATTCCTTGGAATAATTTGATCAGGGGATAGCCAATGAAATCTCAGACCTCAAATCTGGTTTTGGAGAAATCTTGCCTAGTACCCATCAGTAGTAAGGACCTTAAAACTGCATATCTAAATATTACCCCCATAAACATCAAATAGACTAATCTAGAAGCAAGTATATGGATAGAACAACATGTACCAGTCCAGGAGGAAATCTTTACAAGTCATAAGCAGCATAAACACTGACCCTGTTAAGGTAACCAAAGCTGATAATAAGGATGAGAAAAGCTCAAACTGGGTTTAAGCTACTATGACAGGAGGTACCCTTTTGTAGCTTACCTCTGTCTATATACAACCTCCTTCAACCATTTCTTAATGAAATATTTCCTTTGGATTCAGAAAAAAGTCAGAGACGCTAGATTGTTTTAATATAAACATCTCAAACTCAAACGCTATTCAACTAGAAAGGAGTATGAAATGACTAGGGCTTGACCAAGAGACAAGCAGCAAGATCTAATCAACAAATTGAAAATGACTTTACACTTAATTTTACAATAACCAGTAAAATATAGATGTCGACAAGTCAAAGTTCTTTCTAATAGCTTTGGTCACTAATGTCCAGTACTCTCTTATTCATCTTTTTAGACAATTAAAAAGCTATCTCAACTTGTTAAGTCTAAGTAACCACATAATTCAGAAAAGAAACAGTTGAGACACTGTTGCAACCTGTAGACTGATCAGCACTCGATACTATAACCAATCCAATTACACAATTAACCTAATTTTATCAATAAGCTAACCAAAATGAAAGACACATTTCTCCATAGCATGCAGCACATTTGACAAATCTGACCTTAGCTAACTACTTAGTTAACAAAACAAATGAAACAAGGAACCTGATTCCAAAAAAACTTGCTCTCAATATAAATGATCACTTACAATGAGAGCAAGCCTTTTGGAACCTGACACCCCAGTGTAAGACTATTCATGGATAGGCCTCACACCAAAGTAAGTCCCTTCTAAAGTACAAGACAGCAACAAAACCACTAAACGAAACCAACCAAAGTAAAAGTAGGTCAAGGAAGAAATGAACAGCTCAAGCAGAAATAGCGTAATCCTCTTTAATAAACGCTTTCGTCAAAAGACTTCATCAGAATACAACTTTAGATTTCAAAAACTCTATAAATACTAACCATGATAGACAATTATCCAATCAACCAATAAAACAATTAAAAACTGATACAATATAGTAAACGTAGTTTAATCAAATAACTTTGTGTCACTACTTTTATCAATGCATAGTTTGCGATCTTTTAAAAAACATTTAATGTTTATAGCATCATTTAGTCCAGGGAGTTTGTCCGATTTTAGCTTAATTTGCCACAAGGTTTCCCTTTGTTCTACGTAGTTTTTAAAATCACCCCCTCCTAGATCTGTCTTACACACTTCCAATACTGAAAATAAAAACTTCTTAAAGTTATGACATTCTATAGAGTGTTTATATAAAGCGTTGGTCTCATCATGTTTTCTAATACTATAAATGTGTTCACGAATGCGGGTTTTTAAACTCCTAATAGTCATTCCTACGTAGAAACTTGGACATGTGCTACAAACACTAATGTAAATAACTCCCTTAGTACTGCAATCAACATAACCTGGAACTTCCAGTGTCTCCCTTAGGGTATCAACTGCTATGTATGGCCCTTCAGCAATATATCTACACATATTACAGTGGTGGCAGGCAAACATTCCCTTTTTCATGATTTCAACTAAGTCACCAAAATTCTTATTCTTATTGTTATTTTCCAATGCCTTTTTTATATTAAAATTATTCCTAAAAACAAATTTGGGTCTAACCCCTAAAATCTTTACTATATCAGGATTTCCCTGTATAATTTTCCAATTTCCTTCAAGCAAGCGTTTAATTACATAACTATCTATGCTAAGATCTAAAGAACAAATCAGTTCACCATCTCCCCTGGTGCTGGTTTTACTCTTAGACGTAAAAATTTGATTATTGGGATCTGCCTCATTCAATATTGCCTGATAATGTGAAGTCCTTTTGCTCAGAACTTCTTCAATAATGTTGTCCAATAATAATATGTCATAGCCTCTGTTGACAAACATGGTTCTAATGAAATTAATTTCAAAACTAAGGTCTTGTTCTTTAGAAGTCATTCGACAAGCCCTAATGAGCTGTCCTTTAGGTATATTTCTAACTGTATGTCTAGAATGCCCACTACGGTAGTGAAGATAACTGTTTGTAAAGGTATTTTTACGATGTATTCGACTGTGAAAACGGTGTTCAATTTTATCCCACCATAACTGTATATCCAAAAAAGTCACAGATAACCCAACATCTCCTGTGGTAAACTTCAAAAAACTAACTGTAGAATTCACTTCTGAAATGAAGGTGTTAACTGTGTCATAATTTCCTTCTATAATAAAGACCAAGTCGTCCATGAATCTGTAATAAAAGGAAATGTGAAAAATGTCCTTCAATCGATCAAGATGTTCCTGTTCCCACCAAGTCATAACTAGATTCGCATAAGAGGGTGCAGCAGGGGAACCCATAGCTACCCCTCTTTTTTGTTTATAAAAAGTTTGGTCAAACAAAAAATAGTTGTTGTGTAGCACTATATCCAGTAATCTACAAATGATAGAAACACTGCCTACACTATATTTTTTGCTTTTAGTTAGCAGAATTCTTATTGCCTCCACCCCTTCCTCGTGGGGAATACAAGTATACAGTGATACTACATCCATGGTAAAAATAATAAACCTATTAGGATCAAAAACTAATATGTCCACATAGTCTCTTAATTTAGCCAAAAAATGCCAGGAGTCCTTAATAAAGGAGGCCTGTTCGAGTACTAAAGGACCTAAAATGGCATCAAGAACAAGTGATATCCCTTCAGTAACTGAATGGGGTGAAGACACTATCGGTCTAAATGGTGGATCCAAAGGATTTTTGTGTACTTTCGGAATACCGAATAGAACCCCTATTTTAGGTTGTTCATTAACACAAAAATTATAAATGTCAATAGTTATTTCACTGGACATCAATGCTTCATATAAGTGGGACTGAATCAAACGATGTTTCTTCTTAATTTCAAAAAGGGGGATAACTTCATATTCTTCCTCATTCTTTAAAATTTCTAACATCTTTTGTCTATATACTTCCTGTTCCATTATCACAATGTTTCCCCCTTTGTCACTTTTCATAAATCTCAACAACTGATTTTTATCACGTAGTTGTTTAAAGGCCTTCCTTTCTTCAAAATTTAAATTATACTTGCAATAACTCTTGCTAGATAAAACAGTATCAAGTTCTTTCACACATACATCTTCAAAAACTTTTAAAGTGTGCATTAACTGAGGATTATAAATAGAAGGTTTTACTAAAGTTCTATTAACTTCTGGTACATTATGCATCAAATAAAAAAGGTTCAATTTTCTAACATATTTCTTAATGTCAACTACAGTTTTGCTAAAATTAGCCTTAACAGTTGGTACAAAATTCAATCCCAATCTTAATACATCTAACTCAGGTTCAGTAAATACTGTGTCAGTCAGATTAATAATATCAAATTGGTTGTCCCTAAATTTGTTTGTCAAATATTTCAAATTTCGTCCCCCGAGGAATTGGACGCAAGAAATGTCCGACTCCTGGTGAACACTGTCTTTTTCATGGCTGGCAAGTTCTTCTTCGCTAAAAAGAAAGGTTCTAAGTTTTGAAATCTAAAAGTACACCTAGAGCAAGCCTTTTTTAAACCTGACACCCCAGTGTAAGACTATTCATGGATGAGCCTCACACCAAAGTAAGTCCCTTCAAACTGACACCCCAGTGTAAGACTATTCATGGATGCAAACCTTTTTGGAATCAAGGCAGACTTACAATAAGAGCAAATCTTTTGGAATTTGGTCAAGCAAATGAACCAAATGTATCTGGAACTTAGAAAGGAAACCAAAATGGCCATCAACTGTGTCAGGATACCTAATTCATTCTGGTATGAAAAATGTTACACAGCTAATTATAAATGCTTCCATTTCCTTCTAGCCATATCCCAGAGCAGACTATAGCCCTAAATTTTATTTAAGGAAATAAAAGTTAAAGAAATTAAATCATGGCTATTAAAATTAGATATCAACTCTGGGACTAAATTTAACACATTATACTCTGCCCTCTTAAAATGGCAGCATTCCATACTGCCAAATCTCTTACACATGTCTATATCATTTCATTAACAACTTGCATAGTCCCTACACTTTTCAAACATCCCATCATAATTCCACAACATACAAATGTTTGCTCACAAAATGCAAGGATTACAGACCTACTTCGACCATATGCCTCTTGACCAAACTGACAATAAAAGCTCCAGTATATACACATTTACATTAATATAAATAGTCACAGGCTTCTCTGTGATCAACACAGTGCTTCTGAAATGCACTACTTACTGTTACAAATAAAATGTTTGCAACCTGAATGATGACCTTATCACAATGTATCTTTTTGTTGACATGACCAGATTCTCTCGTTTACAAACTCTAAGCAGATTCATTTTTTGGCCCAACACAATACATTAGTTTAAAAGCTAACTGTAAAATAGAACTTTTCAGGTATATAGCAATAATTCTTATTCTAAGCTAGGTACCCTCAACAACAGGGTAACCCTCAGAAGCAATTCTTGGACTTTTACTGTTCCCTGAATTTATTAATGGCTCAACTTATAGTCTTCCATTATCATGACTCAACATATTTATGTATGCTGATGATTTATTACTCTTAGACTCCAGCAAAACCTCCTCTGAACTACAACAAACATTACAGGCCAGTTTTACTTCTCCCTGCAACTGGACCCATCATAACAGACTTACAGTCCTAAAAGCATTGTACATTATGTTACTTGGTATTATCCAAAAAATTAGTGAAAACTCCCACAAATTATACTACAGGATAACTTGAACAATCTGATAGCAATTGTTTCCTAAGAGAACTAGCTTGGTGTTGTGGTTGACTCTTTCTTATCATTTATTTTATGTTGTGGTTGACTCTTTCTTATCATTTATTTTATGTTGTGGTTGACTCTTTCTTATCATTTATTTTATGTTGTGGTTGACTCTTTCTTATCATTTATTTTATGTTGTGGTTGACTTTTTCTTATCATTTATTTTACATGCAGATACAATATATAGCAACAAGCTTTCTCAAATGAAACTTTGTTACAGAATATCCCATCTCCATTCTCCATGTGAATGCTGATCAATCACTAAAAATGCCATTTTCAGGATAAAATATGATCTTTCCCTCATCACTTTACTACAGTATTAATACTCAAAAGCTCCAACTAGCAGAAAACAAAATGTCAGTCTATCTTATTAGCTGTCATTCAAACTCACCACTGGGACCTTTTAAAGGGCTTCCACTGGCAACCAGTACATACCAAGGCCATAGTGATACTAATATTCAGTATTATAATTCTTAGTCAATTCCCTATATTAAGGACCATCTTGTCTATAAAAGACTTGACATATGGACTTAGAAGCAATCAGGATGATGGCATTACCCTGGAGAGACAGTGCTTCAGATCATCAAATGATGAGAGAGCATTTACAAAATATGGCCCAACTACATAGAGTCAACTCCCCACTGATATAAGATCAGAAAAAAGAAAATGCATTGTTTCAAGACAAAATTGTAAGAACATCTTTTAGAGAATTTATATGCAATTTCTTCTGAGATACTTGATAACTTCCAGTGTAGCTTTTTTTTCCCAAAATATCAGCTATCTGTATCTGCTTATTATACTATGCAATAACAATTGAAACTTTAAATGAATTGTTAAGTACTGCTGTAAATGCCCTTTTAAATGGAAGTATCAAATTGCAATAAATAAAAATAAATCAGCTACTCCCTTCACATTTCTTGTAGCTTGGTCACTGATAAAACCCACTGGCTTTATTCAGTCATTTCTGAATCTATTCCTGTCAACTGTTACCTCCCCCACGATATGGTCTTAAGCCCTTTCATTCCCCCACCCCTCACAGTGTACCTAGCATACAGTTAAGACCCAGCTGGACAGGTCTGTCATTTAGACAGTCATGCAGGTCTTTTATGCCATTGCTTGCATATGACAGTGCAAGCAATGTTACTCAATGTAATTGTGTCCTAACTCCCACACTTTGCTGCTGATATGGGTGCACACATCATCACAAGGGCTTGCTCGTGCAGTTGAGAGCTCCCATCCACAAGCTAATGAATTTTACCATGACTAACCTTGCAATCTAAGCCAAAGACTTCAGTTAATGGCCGCAACTTTGTAATCTGCAGGCCTCAAATTGCAAGTGGTTTAACAGCCAATGGGGGTACCACTTCCTCCCTAGGGGTAGGTGACCCAGTGATACCCCACTGTCTAGCTCATTTAATGCTTGAGCCACAATTTAAATTCAAGTCATCTGGAGCATAGTTAGGTCTTTATCCTTCTTCACTATGGCAGGGTTTGCATACTGGTATTTTAGGTAGATGACATGATCGTATAGAAATGGAAAGACTCCATTCTGCAGTCATTGATGAAAGGAGTAAAACAACCCTACTATATTCGGCTTCTCAGACAACAAAGGAAATATTATAAAGGACTTGTGGCCATCCTTTCCAGTATGAGAACATTTTTATCCAGCTAGCTAAATATATATACCAAACCAACTGATTTATTAAAGAATAGATAACAACAGTGCATTCATTTCTCTAAGAAAAAACTTTTTTTGTTTACTTTTTTGAAGCTGTGTCTATGATATGAAAGGAATAAATTTTGCTTGCATAGCGTTCACTTTAAAACAATTGATCAGAAAAATAACTATTAAATAAGCAAACCAAAGTGACAACAGATTGCCTGATATTAGAATTAATGGAAAAAGAATACAGCAAAAATGCATGGTATTAGTTTTCAGTTTGGAAATCCACAGGGCCTGGAGTAACAACAAAGCTGAATCAATATTTGCAGTATTACAAGAAAAATGCTGAACAACTGCAGATGAACTATATAAGAGACATATGCATGCTGATTATTGGAGCACTGCATGTAGCTGGTTGATCGCTGCACTTCAAGTCTATTAATCTTTCAGCAAGCTTGTGGGAGAAGACCCAGTGAGTATGTGTACATACACTCTTCCTCATGCAACCATTGTTGGACAGCTCCTTCTTCATACTCACCCATCTGACTTTTGCACATGCTGAGATCCTCCAAGATGGGAATGGAGTCATAAGGAAGTGCCATGCTTGGTGTTTGCTGGGCATGAATAAAATGTTTTGTTCTGAGGGATTCAGGGTAACCATTTATAATGCCAAGACTTTTTAGTGTGAGTCTTACAATATAGAGACTGAATGAACAAAATGCAGAGGTATATATAATAAGTGCAAGATTTCTATTCCTTGGAATATTCCCTTTTCTCCAAGGTATTTCAATCTCAGAATTTGTAAATATGTTTGGGGGGGAGGGACTTGCCCCCTTCAAAAGCAACTGTAAAGGAGGAAACATTATTCAACATTTGCTGTGCTCCTGTGTTTTCAGTCTTTTCTCAGCTTTCAAGGCTTGGTGTTATGAGTCTGAACATTTCAACAGGGATCCAGGATGCAGCGACTGGAATATATGAATGAGAAATTACAAGAGGTGCTGTTTACCTTATAGAATGGATGGTGATTTAGCCTGTGGTTGTGGTACATCAAATCAGGATTGTATGTCTAAAATAATGTTAGCACAAAAGATGATAGTACATAAAAGACAAACTTTATTTGTGATGGACAACACATTACAAATTTGAGATAAGTGAAAACTGAAAAATGAAGGTATTGTGAACTAATATCACAGAGGCCAACGAAACAGCCAAACAGAATGAAGAAATTGCATTCTGTAGGACAGTGAGGTACATAGTAAACAGTGTACGTCAAACCAATTGTTGGCCCTTTTAAGGTAAACTGCAGAGACATGTGCTAAGCAGTGCAGAGTTTAGATAGAGGTTAAGAGTGTATAGAGATAAGTCAAGCATATCCTACCGAGCTAGCAGAAATTTTAAAACATTTAACCTTTCAAAAGAAAAGTTGTTGAAGGGCTCTTTTCCCTAATTTAGTTACAAACTAGAAATAATGAAATGACATAACAAATAGAAGAGGATATCATCTAATTAAATAACTGAATCCCTTTTTCAGTACAGTTGCACACAATTTGAATATTCAGTCAGTAGAGTTTTCTACATTTCTACTTTTTCCTAGGAAGGAAAATACTTAAGGTGACAACAAGAGTGCTTTGGGAGCATTTGAAAATAAATTCACAACTTTGTTTTCCTAAAAAGTGTATTATTATTGCTAAATTGCTCACCAGTTACATATATTGACAACAAAATGCTAAGCTTTTAAAATATACAAAACATGAGCAGATGGATGTGAGCCAGCTCTAGAGATCTACTCACAAAATGGATGACAAGACCTTCACAGTGAATTTTCAGTAAAATTATAATTCTGAACAGCTGGCAGACTAATGAATTCAGATAGGGTCTTGCAAAATGTCTGAAGAGATTTTTCCACTGAGATTTTACTTCTAGCCTTGAATATGTCATTCAATGAAATGAAGTATAACATATGTTGCCTTCATTTTGTCAGTTGAAACAAAAAATATAATGAACCAATGAGTCTCAAAACACCCCTCCACACACACACACATATATATATATATATATATATATATATATATATATAATATATATTTTATATATATATATATATATATATATATATATATATATATATATACATACACACACACACACACACACACATATGAACACACACACACACACACACACACACACACACATATATATATATATATATATATATTTTTTTTTTTTTTTTTTTTTTTTTTTCACAGCAAATTATCAATAGTTTTAGTCAGGGCATGGCATATCTTTCTGTCAAATTTATACTCTAGATTATACAGTTTCACAATGTAAATTGAAAGAAGCAGTTTTCATTTTCATCCCACACTAATTGTCAATTTTTTTCCAAATTAAAGTTATGGTAGGAATAAATTGTGCTGTAGGAAACAACACATCACTAGTTTCTCTTCTGAGCTTAAGGTTCTGCAGAACCCATATTTTATCAAGAAGTGAATAAAAATGTATTGCTGCAAAGAAAATAGTAAAAGTGAAAAATTATGTACGTAAGATTGCCAGGTGGTTAGTCACAGTATATAGAGATTATGCTAGCAGGTTTCTTTGTATCACTGGCTTATGAATGAGTTATGAAGACAAAAAACAATGAATTATTGTGTATGTTTTTTCTTCAATTTTATTGCACAAGTACTCAGACTAGGCCAGTCGAATACATAGACATTGCAGGTACACAAAAAGGAATGTCTCTTAATTAGTGTCATAAGAATAGTTAAATGGCAATGGCAGCTGCTGGGATTCAAACACACATTCATTTATTGACATTTCTTTACCAGGGTAGTCCAACTGGGTAATAAATAATTATTTTCAGTGTAGGCCTGCAGTGAAAAGCTGCAGAGAGTTAAATAACAGCAAATAAAACAGTATTACAGATGTAATTAAAAAGCATACATACAGTCATACAATTTGACAGCGGAATACACAGGATACCATTAAGCATGAGGAGACACCAGTGATGCAATAATAAAATAAAAAAATTACAATTAAATATGACAATCAATATATACAAAATTATTAGAAGCATAGTCTACTATTCTAAGAAATAATCAGAAAAGATTTTATAAGTTCCCCCTAAGAATGGGGAAAGTGCAAGTGTAAAGTATATAAATAGAGAGGATGATGAAAAGTTAGTAAGACTGTAAAGTATTTCTTGCTGTAGATCCTATAGGAGAGGTGCATGAACATCTTCAAACACAACCAAACAACAGGAGCAGTTCTCAAAACATACATTTCTTACATAGTACAGTAGGAAACCAATAATTTATGTAGTCACCTTTAAATGGGAAAACATGAAGAGAGAGTCTCTTAAGGATACTGTCTGAGATTAACAAGTTTTCTTTTAGTGCTTTTGGAAGAATATATATACAGCTGAGTTTGCATATCTGCCTCCTTGAAGTTTTCTGTGTGTGTGTGTGTGTGTGTGTGTGTGTGTGTGTGTGTGTGTGTGTGTGTGTGTGTGTTCATATATGTATATATATATATGCATTCATGACTGTCTGTGTTTGTATGTTTATGTATTTGTATCCGTGTGTGTGTTTCCATTGGTATTTGGCTGGCATAATCAATGAGGTAGTTGATAGAATTTAATTTAACTGGCTACGTAAAAGTCCACAGTTGCTTTGACTATGCATGCAAATCACTAAAGAATACAATAATTCATCAGCCATGATGAAAGATAATACAAATATTTAATAATGAGCAAAATGATTAAAAATATAAAACAGTCATTTTAATAAACAAACAGAATTTGATCACTAGGAAAATGAAAATAATACTGAAGAATATAAATCAAATATTTAGAAAAACTCTGACTCTTAGCTATACTTTCCTATCTCATTGAAGAACACTGTCTCTGATCTAAACTAAATACTACAACAGAGCAAAGGCAGGCTTACAGTTCTTGGTATGTCCTTTGGTTATCCACTGCTCAGTACAACTCTGTACGTAAACTGAACTGAACTGTGAACTCAAATGAACACAACTGAACAACTACTACAACTGTTTAAACTGTCTTCCGTTGGCTCTTTTATAAGCTAGGGTAACTGTCTCAGTGTTCCAGTTCTTATTTCCATTTCACTTTTTGAAAACTAACAAACAGCTGTTTATTAAAGTTTCTTCCTGTCATTCGGTCTCTGACAGTAAACACAGAGCAACTGGAAACATTTTGATGACAGCATCTGCTGATCTGCTGACATTGAAACAGCCTACAATTAGAATCACCTTCACAAACATAAGCAGTTAGACATGTAACAGAGCACTGTTCAACTATTTAAAATATCCTGTACAAACAGAGCATTAATCAACATACAAGAACTTATTTACAATATCATAATCTAGTCATGCTGGCATATAATACACAGGTTAATCTGAAATTATGTACAAAATTTTAGCCAGACATCCTAGCACAGATAAAAGTGGTTAATTTCTTCACGAGCAATGCTAATAAAATTCCATTTACTAGCTGTAATCAAAATGCACAATGCATTTCCACATTAAAAATCACTAAAAGAATCACATTTAGGTGGAAACTTTCCTCACAAACCTCTTAATTATATCTATAACATTGTGGTCTCACACCTGTGCTTCCATTGCAGTCCAAATTGCAGTGTATATAAACACAACATACTCTGCAAGAACAAAGACAGATTTATGATAATGTCAGTGAAAATGTCATTGTGTCAACCAAGTACATAATTGAGCAAGTATAATGAACTGCATTGTTATTACAAAGAATAAGAAGGAAAAAACATAAATATAGGAGTGCTAAATGAGTTATCACTGTATGCATATCATCGTGTGATGAAACAGTGAATTTTTTCTGTGGTACATATGGTCAAATTATGGAACAAAGTTCATTATATCAACTATTACATAATTCCTTGACTTTTCCCTCTCCTTATGTTTGTGTGGCCATGGAGTCAGTATATTTAATTTCCATGGGTATGGGAAGTGAAGCCCCCACAAGAAAATTGTTTTATTGTTTTTATTTTTGAAATTGCAAATGTTACCTATTTGTTTACATTTGTGATTACTTTTTTTCATTAACTTTACTTGCGGTTAATCTCCAATGAATTTGTTTTGTGTTTTTATCAAACTCACCAGCAATTATTCATTATTCAAAATAAATAAATATATACATATGTTATACTCTAGAACTCATGTCTGTGTATGTACATACACACACACATATATATATATATATATATATATATATATATATATATATATATATATATATATATATACACACATATACATACACAGATATGAATAAACACATAAATATATAAACACAAACAGATGTATTTATCTATCTATATAATTTAGTTCTATAGAGTAGATCTAACTATATCTATATCTATCTTTACTTATAATCTATAGCCATACATGTGTGTGTGTGTGTGTGTGTGTGTGTGTGTGTGTGTGTGTGTGTGTGTGTGTGTGTGCACGCGCCTTTATGTTTCAGCTTCAAGGATACTTCTAATAGTGGAAGACTGACAAACTACTAAGTGATTATTCCTTTTCATTCATTACAGTGCTGGTATAAAACAGGTTTCTTAGGAGTACTGTTTTACCACCTGAAATACACCTAAAAGGAAGCTTTAGAATTATAACCTAAAACATTTTGCTGTACAACTACATGAGAAAGAAAAGAACAGACCAGACTGTGGATTAAGTGTGCCAAGAGCTGCAACCAAAGCATAGGAAAAGAAGAAAATACTTGATCGTAATGGGAAGTTTGTTAATGCATTATTGAGCAGTTTTAGTTGGCAATTTGTGTTACCAGACAGGGTGAAATATTGTAGGTAAAGAGGAAAATGTACTGCAGCCAATGTGCTCAATATAGCACTGATGTGGCTGCTACAAGCTGATGAGAATATTTGTATCACCAGTACTGTAGATGACTCAGCCAGAAGTATAGCTCGTTCATTTGGCATCTGGTGCCACTCCACAATCCGATGCCCCTCAATGCCAGTTTGAGGACCAAACAAAATTCTCACACCGTTAAAACAGATAGAAAACCTAAGTAGTTTCACAACTTTATTTAAACAGCTCCTACACCAAAAATGTCTCTGTTCTTCCTGCCCACCTGGCTAGCTTTACTCAGATTAATTTTCTCCAACTCTTACTGCCACTTTGTTTCCCAACATTTTGGACCTTATTGTTCATCCTCAAACTGCACTAATTTCCTAAAGTCTTCCTCTTCCTCCCTCTCTCACACCCCACCACTAACTACAATTCCTCCTTTGTCCATTTATCCTTTCAGCTCTCTCTTACCATTACTACTTATCTGTCTGTAAATTATACTAACCTCAAAAGCACCTCAGTTTGATCTTTTCCTTGCAGGCATCATCATGCTAACAAATACATGAAGTATCACTGTATTTTACTCTGCTGTTTGATAATTAGCAAATATATGTTCATTTCTTTCTTGTTTTTTTTCTGTTAAAGTGTTATGTTCATGTCGGAAATACTTAAAAATCATGTAAATATGCTCATGTACAGATATTTTGCCATGCAATTATAAATGTTCAGCATGTGTAACTTAAATTTGGAGCTTTTCTCCACGGGCATCCACTGAAAATGTGTTTTATTGGTTGGACTTTTCTCAGTAAACAAAGACAAATACATGATAAATAAATAAATAAATAAATAACAGGGTCTTCTTGTCATCAGACATGCAGATACATATACACTCTGCCCAGTAAAGAATCCTCCATTCCAAAATATTTGTGGTTTATGTTTAGCAGGTAATCCTGTCTGCCTCTTGGAACCATGGCTTTTAATACCATCACACAACCCTGAAAGTGTGACAGAGATGTGATAGAACACTGCACATGAGCAAACATGGAACATAATTGTTTGTGACAATAAAGGTATGAGTCTAGTACCTCAGTGCCTTTGGTGGATTATTCCAGTTCTCCCTAAAGATGGGCATCAGTACAGTAGCAGTATGTGCCAAGCTGCATAATATGATCATGCAAAACCAAGAACAACATTCTCAGTATATGTCTGCACTAAACTATTCACCACACATCCCGTTAGCAGTGGTCACTAAAGGCAACAACATGTATCATGAGCCAACAGAGGTATGATCAGTTTGAGCCTTGCTATACAGCAGTGGGCATAATACACAGCAGTGTCAAGGCAGCAACATCTGACTGATAACTATAGGCCATAATGCTTATAAAGTGACAATGTTACATAGAAAAAACATAACACATTCCATGTTCCTACCAGGCTATGATGGCCATTCCATGTTCTGATCCCATTGTGCAGCAGACATCACTTCAGTACAACACAGGAGGGAGGGTGCTGTGGGAAACATTTCTCATTATTTGCACTGGAGACAGGCAACACAATAACACTAGATGATATACAAACTCCTGGTGGGGGAGATGTATCACAGAGGCCACATTTGGAAGCTTTGTTAGGAGGATTGTTACAGGGTGCTGCAGGCAATGATGATTCCTTCTTTTAACAATGTGTGCCAATGGGTGACCTCAACCTGTTGTCATCCATGTGGCATGAGGAGTCACAAGCAGTGATACCTTGTGGAAAGTATAGAGTGCCACTTTGGGACCTGGACAGGGCTAATTTCTGATGGTGTTTCACTCCTGGAAGTTGGTATTCACCACCACCCATGATGAGTGGTGTGAGGCATTCTATCAGCTGCAGACATATTATTGATTGTGCCCTTCTGCAAATATCCACATGCATGGACAGCCAATGATAATTCCCTACCCCATCTATGAGCAACACAGGCAATGTGCCCAGACATGTTGGCACTGGCAATCCTACACTTAGAACTATTGACTGATGAGGTGAATATTGTCATGCACATTATCTTATCACATATGTTGTGATGTCTGAGCTTCTTGTTTACACAGAGATCACAATGATTCTGGGCTGCATCCTCACAAATGCCAGACAACACACCTGCCAGCCTCATGGCAGACTGTTCACATATGTCATTCTTGCAGATCTGATGCTTTATCCCCAGTGCTGCATGTATATCAGAGGCAAAGGCAAACAGTGATGGCACTGAGTACTAATATGGTGCTGGTCTGTAGTGGGAATGCACATAGAGAAAGCAATGTGCACCTCAGAAGCTATGAGTTCTCATAAAATGGTAGCACTGCTGAGGTATTTATCCACAGGAGGTTTCTTCCATACAGTGGATGGCATGTGGTGTACCTTAAAAACACTGGCTATTCATATACCTTCTGTGGAACGAAGCTCGCCACCCAGGAGTGAAACAGACAAATATTTTACTGTGTCCTCAGCAAAACTTTACTTTCTAAATTACCGAACCTCTCCTGCCTCTGCTTGTCCAGCCTATGGACATGGTGCCTCCTTTTTAGGGATAGACAATACACAAATGCATACTGGTCAGGATATGCATACAGGTAATGGAAGGCACCTGGTCCACAGAAGAAAGTTGACGCAGAATGCAGGCCTGACAAGGGGTGTTAATGTAACACATAACTTGTCTTGACAGAATTCAACCTTTACAATGGTCTGCTGACAAGGCATGGTACAGATCCCCAACATTCAGATAGACAGAAGACACCTGTCTGTCAACCTATACAGCTTCCCTGGACACATGCATACCATTATCTATCAGTAGAAATGCATATATGGCATGATACTGGAACCCACAGACATATATTAATGGCATCTGTACACCTCACTACATTTAGTTACTCAAAAAAACTAGGCATAGTTTTCTGCTAACATACACCAAGGACATGCCTAATGTTATTTTATGGTCCTGCTGTATGGCAGTATTGTCAGAATGTAAACTGTATGGTAGCACGGTCAGAATGTAAACTCTGTGGCAGCATTGTCAGAATGTGAACTGTATGGTAGTGCTGTCAGAATGTGAACTGTATGGTAGTGCTGCCAGAATGTAAACTGCATGCTAGCATTGTCAGAATGCAAACTGTATGGTAGCGCTGTCAGAATGTAAACTCTATGGCAGCACTGTCAGAATGTAAACTGTATGCTAGCATTGTCAGAATGTAAACTGTATGCTAGCATTGTCAGAATGTAAACTGTATGGCAGCATTGTCAGAATGTAAGCTGTATGGCAGCATTGTCAGAATGTAACCTGTATGCTAGCATTGTCAGAATGCAAACTGTATGGTAGCGTTTTCAGAATGTAAACTATGGTAGCATTGTCAGAATGTAAACTGTATGGCAGCGTCAGAATATAAATTGTATGGTAGTGTTGTCAGAATGTTAAAGTGTCTAGATATCTCTCAAAAAACAGCTGCACGGGGCATGGCCAAGGATGAACACAGGGTAGCAGCAGATTTCTTCAGCTCCACCAACATAACTACATTAACAGGAAATTATTACTTCAAAACTCAACTAATGGAATAATTTTCTTTCTAAAAACGTTTGGACTATCATTACTTATAATAATATTCAAAAAAGAAAGAAAATTTAACTGATTTTCCTGTCAGAAATCCTTTTGGAAAATTCTCTCTCATCATTTCTGTTCAGAATGAGTTCCAGCAAGGCTAACAGTCAGGATTCCAGCATTAAGAAAGAGCTTCAGACATTATTATCAACTATACAGCAACTAACAACTAAAATGGATAAACTGGATGTTAAAATTGACAATTTTATAGAGAAAACCACAAAACAAATGGATGTGCTACACCAAGATTTACAACATCAGAAAGCCCAGATAACAGGTATAGAAGAGGCACTTAATGATATGGATAACAGAATTAAGGAAGAAGAAATGAACATTGAATTTTTATTGAAACAAAACACCCACCTTCAATCCAAACTAGATGACTTGGGAAACAGATCCAGACGTAACAATATACGGATTTTTGGGCTGCCAGAAAATATAGAAGGTAACAATATTACATCTTTTTTAAACACTTGGCTTCCCAAAACTTTAGATCTGTCAGAGGCATTTTCTTTTGGCATTGAAAGAGCCCACAGATATTTATCCATTTCTAATACAAATAAAAATTATCCTAGATCAGTTATTGTAAGATTTTTATCATCTTATGACAAGGAGATGGTATTAAAATCTGCATGGGCTAAATCACCTATAAAAATTAATGAAGCAACTGTGCGCTTTGACAATGACTATTCCTCTTTGGTAATATCAAAAACAAAGGTCTTTTTACCATTAATAAGAGAGCTTAAGAAAGCACAGTTCAAAACTCATCTTTTATTTCCTTCCAAACTGAAAATCTTTTTACCTGATGGCCCTAAAATTTTTAAAGACCTGGACTCTGCTTTGGTATATATTAAAAAATATAAAATACTAGACAAAATAGAGGATATGGAATGGGCAAGTCCTTCATTAAAAAGAATGGCAACAGGAACATCTTGGAAGACATCAGAGAAACAAAAGAGACCAAAAAACAAATGACATGTTTTATATTTCTTTGAACTTTTTGATTACAGTTTCTGCATTTACAAGAAAACTATAAATATCTTAATGATTTGTACAAAGTTATACTAATGTGCAAGAACTGAAGTTTGTTTTATGGATAATCAAACTTACATGAGGAACAAATAACCTGATATAAATCAACTTGTTTCTCTTCTGTAACTAAGAGATCTAAGGTTAGTAATATGTTATATCTTTGTTTTTCTTTATTTACTTTAAATAATAGCACTCTATTTAAACTAAACATATATGGGAGGGGGAGGGAGGGCAGAGAGGGGGGAAAGATGAAAAGAAGGAAAAAGGGGGAAAAATAAAATATTATCTCTTTAAAATTATTTATGCTGTTTAAATAAAACTGTTTTATATTATACTATATTTAAAATTGCTTAAACACATAATATCAAATAATAAGTTATGATATAACTGTAGCTGACTAGAACTAAAGCAGTTGTAAGTAATGTGTCTCAGGTTTTACTTTACTAAAAGAAACAGCAAGTAAATATATATCTAGATATTTTTTTTTTTTTTTTTTTTTTTTTTTTTTTTTTATTAAGAAGTAACAAGGTTCTAATAATACTGATGTGTGTTTGTAACATACCTTGAATGAGAAAATGAAATGGGATACATAAATTTAAGAAATGTTTATGTTAAATAATTTAAGGCTTAGTCTCACTGCCATAGAGACTGCAATGACTTGTGGAATGCTTCAAGAAGATTTTACACTGTATAAATCTTTTTACATTCAAAATGAATGTTTGTCACTTACTTTTACTAAAATTCCTGCCAGAATGTTATAAGAGACAATTTTAGTTATAGGTATCCTCGTGAATAGTGTCCTCGAGCTGATTTAAAAGCTTCAACATTCAGCAAATGCACAGAGAAGCTGAAAGCAGCCATTTTGAACTTTGACCCCTGATTTCACACAGACATGTCGCAAATTCAAGAAGTAAACCAGCTTCAGGAAGTAGATCTGCTGTAAATGCGGTATTGTGATGAAAAACAAACTTTATGACAACAGAATGTGAGTTTTTCTTTATAATAACTTATTTATTTAAGATGTTACTTATAAAATGTAAAAGTTATAATGATTTTTAATGTCTTAATATGCCATAGTAAACAAATGAAATAGCTTAGAATGCAGAGTAGCTAAACTCATGCATATATGACTCTGAAAGCTTATAAAGTTGCTGCATTTCAATGCATATAGGTGCATATAATTTAATGATATATAACATTATAATGCATTTATTTTAACAAAGATAAATAAGTATGTGCATTACTATGATTTTATTTCAGAAGAAAGTGTCATGTGATACATTCTAAGCTGCAGTGCAGATATATGAGATATAGCAGGCTTTCATCATAATGATTCATGCATAACTAGAGATCAACATTGCTTTGTAGTCTGTTTATTTTATCTCATATACTAAGAATAATCATTTTTATTTAAATGGTAAGAACAAGTAAGAGAAGGAAGCTTGTAGTACATGTAGTTTAAAGTTTTAAAACTACTAATAGTACTGTTATGGCAGAAAATATGAATACTCTAATGTAAATAATATTTTGAGACATAATAGCCTTAGATAATAAATGTTATTAAATTCAAATGAACATAAACATATAATAAGAACCTATCACTACAAGTTTATATTAAACAACTAAAAGGGTATCTTTTTTTTCTCTCTCTCCTCTGCTCTCTCTTTCAAGATTGTTAGAATGCTTTTATGATAATGTACACATTATATAGAATAGATAAACATAACATTGTTAAGATGACTATAAAAGTTTTAATATGATAATACAAGGGTATTCTCAAGAATAATGTTGGTAATGTTTCTATTTCTCAAAGATGATTTATAATGAGTCATTTACTGTATAAGTTTTAAAGTAAACAAATATTAGATATACATAATACATGTTAGTGATATTGATTACAAGTTCTATTTTAGTTTCTTATATATTATCATAAAGATTAGTTAGTGTAAATGTTATAATAACCTATTTCTTAACTTTCATATCTAATTATTATGTTAATTACATAATTGTTCTTCTTTTATTTATTATACTGTAAAATAAGAAGCTGTTATATAAATTGTTTAAGTCCTGCTATAATAGATAATCAAAATAATGAGCTTAACCTTAGTTAATAAAAAGTTAGTATTTATTTAATTTTGGTGGCAGCTGGGGTACTGCTGCTTAGGATAGGGAGATAACTTGAGTGGTATTTGCTACTCGAAGTTGGAGTTTTTAACTCCAGGCTGGATGCAATGTTTAATCCAAACAATATTTTCATATGATTTTTGTCATGTGTACATAGTTTTGACATCCACATCACATTTTATAAACTCACTGTCACTACAAATAAAAGTTAAAATTTCACTAAATTTCATAAGATTTTCACTAATTGCAGCTATAATTAATATAATACCTAAAGGAAGAGACATAATAATACTTATTTTAGTAAATGCTATTCTGTTTATATGTTTTATATGTTTATAATAAGTTAAATGGTAACTTTAAAAGGAATTTCTCTAAACATTAATGGATTAAATAACCCATGTAAAAGGGGAAGTTTAATGAGATATATTAATCTTCATAGAGCCAACTTAATATTCCTTCAAGAAACACATCTCCTGAAAAAAGATATA
Organism: Protopterus annectens; assembly: GCF_019279795.1. Classification (NCBI taxonomy): domain Eukaryota; kingdom Metazoa; phylum Chordata; order Ceratodontiformes; family Protopteridae; genus Protopterus; species Protopterus annectens. The sequence goes on from NC_056749.1 coordinate 370,342,901, forward strand.
GATAAATTAGCCACTAATAAATATACAATCTTGGTTAGCTCAGAACACACACAGAAAAAAAGAGGAGTGGCTATTTTATAGAACAAAAATATGCCCACACCTAAAATTTTTAAGTCTTATAAAGATGATAAAGGAATGTTTTGCCTGGTTACAATACAGATTAATGGGAAAATCTATACATTGATTAATGTATACTGGATACCAGGAATTGGCATTAATACAGTGAAATATCATCTTAATAAGATTGTATCATTTTCTAAAGGAGATATTATTTTAGCAGGAGATTTTAACTGTATCCTACATGAAAAAGATACTACTACTATAGGAAAAAGGAAAATCACATCTAGTGCAAAACATTTAAAGGATTTTATTAATCTATATCATTTGAATGATATTAATAATCAGCCAGATTCTAAATCATTACCATATACCTTTTTTTCTAACAGACATAAAACTTATTCAAGAATAGATAGAGTCTTTATTTCTAACCAACTGGTAACTGACTTTATTAATTCTAAGATCATTTCATGCCCTATATCGGATCATAATTCAATTGTCTTTGAATTTATGGTAAATATTACTCATAATGTTCAGATCAAAAGAATACCTGCATACCTAACCCAACTAAAAGATTATATACTTACAGAGGTACAACATTTTTTAGACTTAAACACTACACCTGACGTCTCCATTATTTACATTTGGGATGCTCTAAAATCTTATTTATATGGACAAAGTATCAGATGGTATAATAACAAAAGGAAAACTTAGGACAGGGAATTAATAGACATACAAAACAAATTAGACTCATATAAACATAATAATAAGGAAAATATTATGGACAAAAAAGTAATTGAGGAAATAAATAAATTAAATGAGAAATACAAAGAAATTTTAAATCACAAAGTCAAAATAACATTAGAGAAATACAAATTTTTGTCTTACTCAATAAGTCCCAAATACTTACATAGACTTAAAAATAAAACAAAAAGGCTTAATAAACAAAATCACATCAAAGAAATTTTTTCTTCAAGGAAAAAGAAGAATGTTTCTAGTTTACCAGAAATATTAGATTAATTTAGAAATCACTTTCATAACATTAACCATAATAACATTAATATGGAATCTAAAGACAGAATAAAGAACTTTATAATTACAAACAAGAACAAAAAACTTAATAAACAACATGCTGGATTAATAGATAGAAATATTTCACATACAGAGGTTATCACACAAATAAATAAACTTAAATTAAACAAAGCACCAGGTAATGATGGTATTATTCCAGAAATTTATAAAATCCTTCCTAAGAGTACTTATTTATTAATACATAAGGTTTTTATTTCAGCTCAAAATGAATTGATATTTCCCCCATCTTGGCAATACACATTTATTTCACCAATCTTGAAACCCAATAAAGATCCAACTAGTTGCACATCATACAGGCCCATTTCACTACTTAATGTTGACTACAAAATGTTCATGAATATATTTGCTGATAGATTAAAGACAATCATTCCAAGTATAATAGATATAGATCAGACAGGCTTTATTACAAATAGAAATACTTTTGATAATATAAGGAGAACTTTAACTCTGATTGATTATGCAAACAGAAAAAAGAAAGATTTGACACTCATAAGCCCTGATATAAGTTCAGCATTTGACTCAGTAAGTTGGGACTATCTGTTTATCTTATTGAAGTGTACAAATTTCTCTAATACATTTGTGAATTTAATTGAACATTTATATAAAGGAACGTTGGCATACATTAAAATTGGAACTTATGTCTCACAAAAGATACCCATATTAAAAGGCACAAAACAAGGGTGTCCACTTTCACCATTGTTATTTATTTTAATAATGGAGCCTTGGGCTAATTTGATTAGGAACAGCAATGATATAGATGGATTTGGTATAGATGAAAATACAATATCTAAAATCCAACTTTTTGCAGATGATGTTTTAATTACATCAACAAGGACAAATTCTTCTATGCAGTCATTATTTGATAAGATGACAGATTTCAAGAATATTTCAGGATTGATATTTAATGAAGAAAAAACTAAAATATTACCAATATACACAGGGAAAAACGTTCTCACTAGTGATTTTCTTAAATACATATCCAATTCAGGTCAAATAACTTATTTAGGCATAATATTAACTAAAGATATTAAATCCATTATACATCATAATTATAGTAACTGTCTTCATAATATACAAATTCATTTCAATAGCTGGAATAATATGTTTTTTACCATGGAAGAAAGACTCACAATTATTAAAATGATAATATTCCCGAAGATATTATACATAATACAATCAATAATACTCCCACCTACAAAAATAATTATTAAAAAATTAAATTCACAAATGTTAAATTTCTTATGGGCACCTAACAGACCTAGGATTGCATTAAAGAAACATACTAATAGTTGGTCCCAAGGGGGTATAGCATTTCCAGACTTTGATTTATACACTATCTCTTCTATTATAAAAGTTATAACATTACTAATAGATCAGTCGTATGTTGCAAAATGGAAGGAATATTGGGAATTAATTAGCATGCACTTCACAAAAATATCATTAACACACAAAAATACTATTATAAACAATCCCATGTTATGGTTACTTAAAGAGTTTTGTACCTCATCTATTACACCAAAATATATAACTAGTTACCCATTAAATATTATTAGATATCGTAATTTTACATATACACATCCTAAGTATAAGGAATGGAATTTTATCTTATTTCCCATAATATATACACAAGGTATTCTTTTATCATCCACCTCTGAAAGAACTCTTCTAGTCACAGAAAATAATTTATAGTATTGGTATCAGATGCTGTCAGACAATAAAGTAAAAAATTTAGACTTCTTAAAGCAAGAATTTGACTTGAGAGAAACATGTTGGTTGGAGATTCAGACTTTTAGACATCATCTTGCTAACAAACTTGACTTAATGTCTTTAACAATTAAAGAATCTGTTCCAATATTGATTGACTACTTGATACTAAATTTACAACAAAGGGTTTCTGATAAAGGTAAGCTCTCACATATACATAAAATTATTAGAGATGAAACCTATTATAGTTCAGATAATTACTGGAATTATTTCAATTCCATTAATGGTGAATTACCAAAACAACAAGATAAACAATATATATTGGAATCTGCTTATAAAACTACTTCTTCTATTAATTGGAGACTTTATACCTGGAAATTTTTACATAGATCTTTTTATACACCCCTAATGATGAAAAAAATTTAAAAAAAGATAACATATGTAAGAGATGTACTGTAGAAATAAATGCTGATTGGGCACATATGTTTTACGATTGTATAAAACTGAAGGAATATTGGATGCTAATCAATGATTTTTTGCAGGCTCTTTTTACAGATAATTTCATACTCTCTAAGTCACTTATATTATTTAACACCCCTGTTCCTAAATGTGTTAAAAAAGTTAAACTTCCTTTACTATGGTCAATTCTAGCAGTGGCTAGAAAAATAATAACTAGAAACTGGATTTCAGATACTCCTCCTTCATTTAATGAATTTAAAAATGTTATGATTGAAGTATGTCATATGGAACTAATGACAATAAAGTCAAGAACCATTAGGAAAACATCTTACTATAATATATGGGTTACCTTACAAAACTTGTTAAAACAGTCTTAGTTTTATTAGTAAGATGTTACAGTTTAATTAATTGATTTAATCTAAAGTGGATGTCTTTGTAAATACTTTAGTTGTTTTATTAGATGTTATAATTGTTTATATGTTAACTGCTTGCATAAGATTGTCATAATATTTATTTTGTATGTTAAAATTAATAAACTTGTTTTAAAAAAAAAAAAAAAAACAGCTGCTCACATCAGCAGATATACAAAAAACTGCAGTGACTATTACACTGGAAATAAAATGTCATCTGTTTATTTTATTTTGTAGGAAAATGAGCCATCTTAGCAAGCATGTCCATGAATCACTTTCTTTTGTTTTTGTCCGATACCAGCACCTTCAGACAATGACTTCTGAGTCAATATTTTGACCTGTTTACAAAGTTGGAATGCCTTGCATTATTTGGGTAAAAAAGGAGTAGAGCTGCAGCCATTCCACAATCTGCATAACAGTGCACTCACCATTATGGTGGTCAAACATTGCTAGCCTGTATTCCTGCCAGAATGGAAAGCTGAGGTCCAAACAGAAATACTAGAAATATATTGTAAGTGCTAACCTATTTTAATTTTTAATTGCACTACTTGCTACCTTTTTAGGTACAGTTTTAGTAATTTCATCACATAGTCATCCTTCATTTTGGGAAAGATGCATCATAATGGGGGGGATCACAGGAGGTAGGAATAACTGGCTGCAAGGAAGGTTGTCTAAGCTTTCAACTTTCACATGATTTCAGTGGCATGTAACACTTATGGTGATCTTTCCATTTTGTCTTTACTGTACAACTCCACTTGATGAACAATAAGGGGGGGGGGGCATTCTGGTCCAGCAATACCTGTCTCTGTTGTGGCTAGTAGGAGGGGTTCAAACCTGGAGAGGTGTCTGCCTCACCATGAAAGAGTGAATGTCTCTCTCAGATGGGTGACCATGTCACACCGCATTTGAACCACTGTAGTCGAGGCAGCTGGCTGCAGAAGAGGTGGTCCTAAGGTTGAACCAGTGCTTTGATCACATGTTAGGTCTCCTGTAGCAGATGGTAGATTGAGTAGTGGACCCCAGCTTTGGGGACAATAGACAGAGACCCAACATGTGCCATTTCCTCTTGGAGACCATCAATGGTGATACTTCTCAGTAGACTGCCCTGCAGGTTGCTCTAACACAGCACAGCACAGCTGGCCAGCTCCCCTCCATATCCCCTGCCTTATGTATTCCCATCCTGGTTTGTCATTGCCATACCATGTGTGTGGTCCAAATCTCCCTATAACCATTCATCCATACTTTGTATGCATATGTTTACCACACCATACACCTACATTCTCTACCTTTCAACCTTCATATCCCCTGCATTCTTATCCTACTATCCCTCTCCTCCCTTCACTACTAGTTTAACCATCAACTGCTCTCTTCTTAACTGCTTCCTACTTTCACACATCAATGTAATTTTCTCTTACTAGCATATACAACTTGCACATCCTCTCACGCAATCACCCTCATTCCCACATTTCTTCCCTCTCCTATTAAATTATTCCCTTTCCTCTATTCTTCTTCTTACCTTATCTAATCTTCCTCCCCTTTTCTTCTTTTCTGTCCCAATCAAATCTCTTTCTTCTCACAATATCCTTATTTATACTATTTTATTTCATACTCTACTAATATGGGCACTCATTTATCTGTTGTCAAACACAGTTCTCCTTCCTGTTAAAAATTCTGATTATACACTTTTATTTACTTAATTGAACTAATTGTATAAACTTTGTCAAATTTTTGTCTTTATAATTTAATGTAATCTTCTAAGATGTTTGTAGTTGTGAAACACATGTAATTTGTAAATGTTTTGGAGATTTTTCTCCCTGGGCTTCTGCTGAAAATGTGCTCTGCTCAGTTGGACTATCCCAGTAAACAAATGTTAAATAAATAAATAAATAAAAAGTGTCAATATTTGTTGCTCCAATCTTGTATGTGTAAAAACACTTGTATTTAACTGTACAGTTTTGTGGATGTCTTTCTACCACTGCAAGCTATCATATTGCCTCATTCCTTTACCATTTTGTCCCTTCTCTTTCCATAAAGAAAACCTCACTTTCCCACATCCTGCACTTTCTATTGTGTTCCCTTTTATGTCTTCCTTCTCTTTGGTCTTTGCCCTTTCCTATTACACTGCACATGCCTTTCTGACTCATTCTAAACTAACACTTGTGGTGGGTATTATTTAGCCAACCCACAGAGATTATTATGATGTTGTGACTGCAGGACAATGGTAGCTAGCTACACACTGTGCTGCTACCTATGACAGCGCACAAGAATCAGTTAGTTTATAGCATTCTGTGGCATGTTCTGCTTATACTTCTTATATTACCAATTTAACTTGGTACATAAAAATCCTGCAGTTTGCTGATATCAGCTGGAATGCCCCTTTCAAAAACTCAGCAACAACAAAGAGGAGAAAAGTGTATTCAACTGCTGATAACCAAAAATGCCCTTAAAAGCCAGGATGATGGAGTGGATCAAGGCTGTTTTACAAACAGTCAAGAAGGAGGTCACTGTAAAATCATTTCAGGTTGCGATGCAAGCAACTTATAAATGGTTGGTTGCTTGCTTTACCCTTGCATTTTTTTACAAAGGTGTGTCATAATCATACATAACCATAATGCTTTCTGCTGTATCAGTCAATCTGTATGTGAATGGAGAGATGATAAATCAGCAAGCAAAGGAGAGTAGTATTGCTGGAACTGAATTCATCCTCAAGTCTTGGTGAGTACCTTCACAAGGTGGACCCTGTTTTTCACAAAAATCTCACCAAGGTGACACTGATATATAGATTATATTTTATATAGCATATATCATGGACGGAAGTAGGTCAAAAGGTAAAAAGACAGCTGGGTGCATAAGTACCAGGATTAAAAAAATGTGCCTGATCCTGATAGGTGCACTGGTGCCAGGACTGGAAAAAATTACAGTATAGAATCCTCAAGACACCACCTTCCTCAACTTATCAAAAGCTTTAGATACTGTATGCCAGCAGAAACTCTTACATAAACTGTCATCCTTGGCTCATCAACTCATCATTGCAATTGTTCTATAGCTACCTCTCAAACAGAACAGAAGCAGTGAAATATAAAAATATGCTTTCTACCTTCTTAATAGTAATTATAAATGTCTCACAATAATCTGCTACCCTAATTCAATATGCAGATCACGTGATCCTAATCTGCTCTGCTAAACTATCTCTAATCTCCAAATCCCTACATAACAATTCTTCTTATCAGTTGGAACATGGCTAAATGAGTCACAACTACTTCTAGTCCCTAAAAAATAAATTACCGCACTTTACTCCAAAAAACATATCTACCAAAATAACTCTGTTTACTACCATCTCTGCCAACAATACCATGATAGAACAAGTAGATCATGTGACAGTCCTTACTCAAGGCCAATAATCAAGGAGCCTCAATCCTCACCATTGAGAAAGGCTGGCACATATTTATCAGCTGTGCCCCTCTGCCTAGACTTTAAGGTTATTATGCTGTCACCAGTCAGCTACTCTAAGGCTCTTACAAGGGCACCCAATTATACTGAGTAAAATTAAAACTAATGCAAATGGTAGAGTTTGACCAATGCAGCAAGGCTTTCAGGACTAATCACAGTGTCAATAAAATAAGCATAAGTACTCTTAAGATGTTAAAAGACCAGCCACAATGAAAGGTGTAGAAATATTTAATAAATAATAAAACAGAAAACACAAAAATACTGAATATCTAGTTACAATAAAAAACAGAGTTCCAATCACTGGAAATATAAAAAAATAAAACATTTGGATAGATTCATACAGATGCAAAAAAACAAAACTAATCTTACTATATTTTCTTGACTAAAGAATTACTGTTCCCTAGTCAAGTTACTAATTACAGCAAGTCAAGATGGGCTATGAAGTTGTGTGAGATATTTGTGGGAGATCTTTCCTGTCAGGTTCCAAAGAACAAAGTCCTGCTGCAAGAGTTCCATCATATCTCACACTAATATCTAAAATATCATTTCAGAGCTAGTTATACAATGACATCACTCTGGTCACCTTACTCTGGCACAATACACACCCAGAGCTTTTCTAAGATCTGTTGCAGCATCTGAAAGATATAAAACAATTTCAAAAACTTCCACCCTTCCAGGGTGGCAATTAATCCACACCTAAGGACAATAGTAAGATTCCTAGCCCTGGTTTTCCCAGACATTTTTGTCTCTGGCTGCAATCAGACATGTAAGATAACATTTGTATGGCTTAAATCAACCCATTTAGTTTTCAACCTATTTTTTCAAAATTAGCTGGACTGAGATTAACCTCTTCCCTCCAGAATTGTCTGTTAAAAGATATACCTTTAATCAGTTATAATACTGTCTGACATACATGTGTATCTCTTTTCTGTCCAGTAGGACCCACTGTTGATGCATTTTTAACACAAGCATCTTTACAAATCAGTGCAATAGTCAAATGACATAATTCTGTACAAAACTCCAACTAGCTATGCTGGCATATGTTACACATGCACTGCCCTACTCTCCATGGCTCACATGGCACTACCTCATATCATCACAGACCACACAAAATACTTTGTGACCTCACAGATAACCATTTGAAATTCTACCACCTCATATAACACATGGTTAAAAAACCTCAGAAAAAAATAGGTACATTATACAGAGTAAAAACTAACCACGATGTCATAGCCAGAAAACACACAGCCTCTACTTTCTTACTGTCATATCTCATGCATGTTGCCTCAATCTTCACTAACCTTCAAGTTTCACAACTATCCAAACTTGAGTGAAGGTATACTAAAATAGCCACATTTGCAGTAAACTATAACAACAGAACACACCACTACCTAGCACTCAGATAATTAAACCAGTTAGAACAATTACATCACCTAGATCTTTTTCAGCTATCATCATAAGCTGTCCCACAGCTTACCCCAATACACAGACTTTTGTATCAGCCAGAAAATTGCTCTTAACTTAATACAACACTACTTTTCAACAGAATATTACACTCTAGATACAAACTGTTAATCACTAAACCACATCATTTTATACTGCAGGAAACTCTCTCAATTCAAATAGTTTATCAAAACTATGAAACCTTATCCCAGTACTACTGAAAGCCATTCAGAATGTAAATTCATTTAAATCACAAATACATTTTGACTTATCAAATCAATGGATCTGCTCCTGGATATCTCCAGGATAAATGCCACTGTAATGCTCAGCTTGCCACATCATTAAACCATTTCTCTTTACTCAGAGTCCTATACTCCCACAACCAGCCTTCACCAGTAACTGAACAGTTTTACTAGCATCAGCAAGCATGTACATAGTTTTGTGATGCTGCTCACCACCCTGCCTCTATACTTCTAATATAAACCTTATGATAGCCATATATAATTGCCTATGAATCTGATTAATATCCCGCCTCTTAACTACAATATTAAAATTTTCTGGCCCTACCAGGTTCCTTCCCTCACTTCCATTTGTTTGGATTTCTAAGCACTAGTCATAAGATATCTATTTCAAAGCCCACTAATATACCTTTTCAAATTATCAAAGTTCAACATTTATTAAAGGCATACCTATCATTTATACTGTAATAACTGCCTTTATTTCATGTGAATGTAATCTAATGATCAAATATACATGAAATAGTTAAGGTACATTACTTAATGTCTGTTCATGCATTTATGGAATATCTGTTTAGAAATCGCTGTAATATGTTGAAGCTTTTCTCCCTGGGCCTCAGCTGAAATGGGTTTTTTGACTAAACCCTGTCAAACAAATCCAGTAAACAAAAGCAAAATAAAATAAAATAAATTACTTAAATTATTACAGTTACAAATCTTCTTTGCTTCCATGTCAAGGAGGGAGTCCCATCAATTAAAGTAATTAAATCAAAAGGTGCTTCAACAAGGTATTAGTTTGAGGGTATGCACACTTATGCAACCAGCTTATTGTACATTTTTTTATTTTTTTATATTTCCCCTAACAGATTTGCTTGTTGTTCAATTGAATTGTACAGGTTATAGGTCACATTAAAGGTGGGAAAAGTTTTGAAATTATTTATTGTGGTCTCATTTTTTATATGACAAAAATCTGGCATTTTAACAGGGGTGTATACAGTTTTTATATCCACTGTATTACTTAAGTAAGTGAAAGCAAGAAGCAGAGGTTTATAAAATTCTTTATTTAACTGCATTTAAGGAGGTAATTAAAGAATTTTGAATGAAAAAATTGGAAAGTCAAGAAATAGTAAAATAGAAAAGAAAAACTAAAAAAAAACACCATAGAGGAGAATATATATGAACATTTGATGTTAAGCACTTTTGGCGACTCTTGTCTTCATCAAAACATGAGCTAGCATCTATTACATACATTTAAATACTTTTCAAACCTTAATTTCCTGTCACATGATTCAATTAAACAACATAATGAACAGTACATTAATGAAAAGAATATCTAAAAAAATATTGTTTGTAACTATAACAACATAAAACATTATTTGCACTTATTACTATACTGATTTTTAGTTAAAACCACTTTATAATCTACATGACTATTCAGTTCCAGTGTACTATAAGCATGAAATAAAATTTGCCATTTAAGTTCCCCGTATTCCAATTCATTATCCCTATCATCATTAAAATCTTGTGAAACATGATCAATGACGCAAAAGACAAACCTGATGAACAAATAATTGGAGAATTTTAGAAGTTAGTGATGAAGTCTCTGGAGCATGTGTAACAACCCTCTTTTCATTAATAAAAAAGTAAATTATATTAAAACATATTTTGAAAAGCAGGTGAATAAACATCAGGTTATAGGCATATACATGTTTTAGTTGCACCCAGTGTAAATACATAATGGAAATTTCTTATTTGTCAATCCAAGAACCAATAAAATGCATCCAGTATCAGGGTATTTTTTACATGTAAAGCCAAATATGTGGTTTATATAGCTCACTGTTGTACCTGTGAGTCATTTTACATAGGGAAGATGAACAGAGAATTCAAAAAGAGGATTTATGAATGCCAATATGCCATTTCCACCAAGAAGAGAGAAAATGCTATAACCAAACATTCTATGGAATGTCATTTGTTCAACAAGTTCATCTTTTGTGTCATTGATCATGTTTCACAAGATTTTAATGGTGATAGAGATAATGAATTGGAATACAGGGAACTTAAATGGCAAATTGTATTTCATAATTATGGTACACTGGGACTAAATATTCATGTAAATTATAAAGTGTTTCTAATTAAAAATCAATATAGTAATATGTGCAAATACCATTTTATGTTGTTATAGTTACAAACAGTATGTTTTTAACATATTCTTTTTTTATTCTTTTTTATTACTTTATTGCTCATGATATTAATAGAATCATGTGACAGGAAATTAAGATTTGAAAGTTATTATATGTATTGGATGTTAGTTCATGATCTGATGAAGGCAAGAGTTGCCAAAAGTGCTTAACAGTAAACATTCATTCATATGTATTCTCCTCATTGGTGTTTTTTTTTTTTTTTTGAGTTAAAGAATTTTACAGATCTATGCTTCTCACTTAAATTGGACTTGAGTAACACTGAGAAAACACATAAAAACAACTCTCTGTTGCACCCTACAAGGAAGACCGCTCACAAATTTTAAGTAATTCATTCTGAAAGAAGATGACTACAGGCACTGTTACTTGCCTGTCTGCCATGTAACTGCTGTAAAAAAAAAAAAAAAGAAGAAAAATGGACCATTGCCATTCACACTGTCAGTGAGTTGTAATAACATGCATTAAATGCACACAGTAAGTACTTTCATCATCAGACATCTAAAGACAAAGTAATTACTGTGTGCATTTTTCTAAGTATTAATGCAGGTCACTGAGATTCTCAACAGCACCATTTTTTGTTTGTTTTCAATAAAGTGCATTAGCACTGCTAAGCTTTTCTCATTAGCAAACACAGAAAAGGGATCACTAGCAAAAAGGGACGAATCCCTTCTGCAGTAACATTAAACTGCAGTGGTGAATTTGCTGAATTTGTCAAAGAAAACATTATAGTAGTACAATATAGTACTGTTTGAAGCTTAAAGAGCAGAGAAATGAAATTTAATTTTCCTGCAAATCATATTGCATTTCCTGAGTACCGTAGAAACTTACCTACCTGTGATACACAATTTTCCATGAGCATTGAGGAGGTTTTACAATCATAGTACCTGTTTATCCTTCAGGAAATATACTCATTTTTATAGCAGATGTAATTATACTCCTATACTATTGAGATGAGAATATTCATCAGTGTTTTCAAAGTCAAGTTTCTGAAGTGCTGGTATATTTACAAACCTAAAGTTAAGGCAGAAAGTTGGCATCTACAGGCTAAGATATGCACATGCATAATGAAATAGTCAGTATGGGAAGTACAGAGCTGAGGTTATTATGGAATGTTTGCTAAATGTTATATAAAATATTACATACAATGGAGTGTGATGCAGTTACATTGGGGGGTGGTATTTGCAAGCAGGGGGTGCTAATAAAAATGGCACTAAATCATGATAGATAACTGAAGAAATTCTGAGATACAATTGTTTGTTTGGTAAAGTAGTTATTATGAGTACTAGCAGTATTTTCATAGCTGTGTTAAATTCATAAAAGCTGTGTGGCCTGCAGGTGAACAACTTATGTCATCTTATAAAAACGTTATTGCACATATCGTTGAAAGTGAAACCTGTTATCTAACATGCATGTTTTTATATATTAGTATTGTTTTAAAATATTGCGAAAATATTACATGCATAATTTGCTCTCAAATGTCAGCCAGTTCATTTTTCAGTGGCACTACAGTAGTGATTATTTGTTTTACTGCCATCATTAAAATGATCTAGCTTACTGTAAGTGGCTTATAGTTTGCTAATGGTTGGACATTTTAGTGTTATCAAGTACCATTGCTGAGTATCAGAATTTGGGTAACAGAAACATTGCAGTACATTTTCTTTTTGGCAGCACTGATAGCCACATGGCAGTGACAGCACTGGCTCTAGATGGTTGTCACTGTTGATGAGATACCCCTAAATCATGTGGTGGTGGATGGATGGATGATAAAAGGTAGGAATACATTCTGTGTAAGCAACCAAGCTTTGAATGAACAGCTTTTATGGTATTGTCAATGTGTCCTTGAGCAGTTAGTAAGCAATCCAGAGTGACACTCAGGTATTTCATATGTGGTATGACCGCTTGCAGTCTTGTTGTACACACAGCAGTAAATAGAAAAGAGTTGGATATGGATTTTTAACAGTTCTTGTAGAATACAATTACGTTTTACCCTCTTTTTTTAGGATTATTTTGTTAATGTGATCCAGCTACTAAATGGGTTAAATGCAAATTGCATCTCTAAAGGAAGAGGCTTAACATTGTTGGATGATTAGCTGCTCCAGTGGTAATAGATGGATAAAGCTCTAACTACAGCCCGGGTGACCCAGCTTCATTTAGCAGCTTGGGTAGTTGACGGAGCATCAGGGAGGGATCAATATGCCCATCCAGGTTGGGAGAGTGTTTGCTAATGATGTTCTCTTAGGGGATGCATAGTTTGAATGAAATCAGCGAATGTGGGAGATGAGGCAGAGAAGTGGGTAGGGTATATAAATAACAAAAATCTCCCCAAAGAACAGATGTGAAAAGAGCTGAACCCCCTGGATGTCCTTAGGATCCACAACCAGCCCCAGCCGTATAGAAGTAAGTCCAACAGGGGGTCAAGGGGTAGAAGAAAAAGCTAGTAGACCCAGTGTATATGTAGGTTACTAGGGGCTGGGCTGGTTAAATATTTTAAGGGGGACCAAAAAAGGATGAAGAAAAGTAATGCCATCTACATACTGAATTAAATGGACATCATTAGTAGATACCATTACTGTAATGGTGTGTATTATTTGTAAACACAGTGAGTAATAGTACTCTCATTAGATTGCTGAGGGATTTTAATACTGGAAGCAAGGGAGTGTGGCAATTTAAGGATTGCACAGCCATAACTCAGTCTTTGAGATAACTGAAAAACAAAACATGGAGAATTGTAATTGAGCATTATATTGTTTGTAGTCCTGCTTTTAAAAGTTGATGGTTTGCTACATTAAATGCTTTGGAAACATCAAGAAATAATGTGACAGGTATAAGTCTACTGTCCTTATTCACATGCTCTATAATAGGCACCTGTCTGCTATGGCAAGATCTGAACCCATGTTGTGTGTGACTTAATAGATTATGTTGTGTTAGACAGCCCATGATCTCAGTCTGCATTAATTCATCTCATACACCATATACCCGTGTCATTCAAACACCCAAGATGTAGGAAAATCCAACTAACTGCAGAATCTTATGTAAACTATGTCAAAGGTAGTAGAATATCTTTGAACTGAATGTACGTCCACCCTAGTGCAGACTGCAATTTAGCACAGTATGTAAAAACCAAGGGGGAAGTGAAGGGTATGTGAGACTGTATTGTCTAAAGGAGAAGATCATCCTGTGACAAGCCAAACACATTTGTGAAAAGACAGGCATTAACAGTTGGAATCATATTATGGAGATCGAAGTTGGAGACCAAAGGTATGCTAGACTACCCTTTAAGTCCTGTAATTTCATAGAGGTTTTTATAAAGGAAATGTTGCAAAATTTATGTTAATGTTTATAGAAAGAACAAAGTCAGAAGTACAAGATTTGCACCTTTGAGGAAATGGGGGAGTGTCAGGAAGGGAAATGGTTATCTAATATATAATGATGTGGTGGTTTCAAAATAAAGTCTGCTATAATTACATTGAAGCATATCTGGGAGAAAGATGACACCTTTTATTTAAAGATGCTTAATGGCAACAGATATGGGCCTCTGAACATGCAGTAATACAATGGCCATTTATTTGGGATCAGCATATGCAGTCCCACATTGGTAGTTGCTCACTCAAACTAAATTTCTAAATGAATTAAACTTTAGCAACAGAATGTTGCAGGTGTAAAGAGGAGAGCCTCAATGACCCATACCTTCTGGAAACTTGACAGAGGCCAAGTTAGATGGAGGCAACGTCAAAAGCTCTGGGAAAATGTTTGGTAAAACGATTATACGAACATAGGAATCTGGGGAGAAGAGGATGAAGGTTGGACTGAGAAGGATAATCAGCTCAGACCGATCCTTGCTCCCTGGCCTAATCTATTCTAAGAAGATAATTAAAAAATAGTTGTAATGTTAAAATCACAAATTTATTGAGGGTAAAAGATGGTTATGCTTATTAAATTGGATCCTCATAGCAAACAAAAAACAGAAAAGACAAAGGGAACAATTGTTTTCACCAATCCATATAGGACTATATTAGGGGAGATTGTAGCATGAATACCATTTCACATGGCTATAATGGGGGATGCATAGAGTAGAATGGAGAGAAGTTGGAGCATGCAATGGTCACCCTTGTATTGTTGGTGAGGAATGGTTTAAAGCGGTAGAGAGATCCTAGTTTGACATGTACTTTTTTATGGTCAAGTTGATATGACTGTCAAATTTCAGGCGGCAGTCTATGGTTATTCCTAGTAGTTTGGCCTGTGTCACTGGTGTGATAGGGGTGGAGTTTTCAGAGTAAATGATGAACTGACTGCTAATGATATTTCTGTTAGAACTGGTAATAATCATTAGCTGTGTTTACTTGGGATTGAGGATAAGTTGGGCCTTGGTAAGGTAGATTTCTACATCAGAGAGTGTTGATTGAGTAGTCTGCAGGAGGGTGGGAGTATTTCGTGCAGGAGTTGTATCATCTGCATACTGAATGATAGAAGCATGTTGAGTGCAGGTATGGAGGTCATTTGCAAAAATTGTGAAAAGTAGAGGTCCTAAGATAGACTCCTGTGGGACTCCTGTAGTTATGGGTAACAGAGGTAAGAGAGAATTTTCCCATTTCACAGTCTGGTATCTGTCAGTTAAGTAGCTGTGGAGCCAGGTTAGAGTGGATTTAGATTATAGCGGTATAATTTATTTAACAAGATTTTATGGGATACTGTATCAAATGCTTTGGACATATCCAAAAAGAATGTTGACACATGACGGCCTTTATTTTTGAGTTGGTTTGTTGTGTCTGTGAAGCTGAGTAGGGCTGTAGTTGTGCTGTGGGCTGGTCTGAAACCGTGTTGGGTAGGGGACAGAATACTGTTATCTATTAGGTGTTTTAGTACTTGGGTATGAATGCATTTTTCTAAGATTTTGGCCAGGGGGGAGAGTATTGCAATGGGTTTGTAGTTGTTAAGTTCAGTGGAGGTCCCTCCTTTGTGTATGGGAGTAACATGGGATATTTTCCAGAGTTTGGGCATGTAGTTTTCAGCAACGGATCTGTTTATAAGTGTTGAGATTGGGATTGCAATAACATCTGCTGTAAGTTTTAAGAACTAGCTAGGGAGTTGGTCAGCTGTGGTTGATGAGGTTTTTAGTTTAGTGAGCATATTTTTAATGGAACTGGTGGGTACTGTTTTGAGGGCAAAGCATGGGGGGAGGGATGGTGAGGTTGGAATTGCTCTGTGGTACTAGGGATAGAATTGAGTTCACAAAGTGGGAGTTGAATTGTGTTTCAATAGGAAATTTAGAATCAGGGGTGGATGGTATGGAGGTAGCGGTTTGGGTGCCTTTTAGTAACTGGTTTATGCTTTTCCAGAATCTCTGGGGCTTGTGTTGGTATTTAGTTTGTAAGGTAGTATAGCAGTTTTTTTTGTCTTGCCTAATGCACTTTATTTTGCATGGTTGCCCAGCTTTCGATAGTTAGTTAGGCTTTGTATGTCATCTTAGTTCTTTGATAGCAGAGCCAGGCAGTGTCTCTGGACTTAAGGATTTTTTTGGTTTCTTTACTGAGCCAGCGGTTTTGAGAGGCTCTAACCTTAACCTTACTCAGTGGGGCTACACTGTCTAGCTGTTATAGAAATGTTTTGTTGAAGTAAGCTACAGCCTGGTCAAGTGGGACGGTTTTTAAAGGGGTCCAGTCACAGTTGTAGATTAAGGTTTTGAGAACCTCGGGAGATAACATTTTTGTGTTTCTTGAGAATCTATAAATAGTGCTCTTGCATTGGCTTGTTTTGCTACATATTATGTATTCTAGGTTGTGGTCACTTAAACTGTCTGGGAGACTGCCTATGTGGTTATGCAGTGTGGGGGTTGTTAGTTAGGGCCCAGTCCAAGATAGATTCCTTTTTAGAGCTTTTATCATACCTAGTAGGAAATTGGACTAGCTGCTGGTAGCCATGTAGATTTATTAGATTACTTGGTGCTTCTGACAAACACGTAAACCAGTCTATGTTGAAATCCCCCAGAATGAGGGTTTCTTGTGAGTATGCAGTACAGCAACCAGGATAAGAAGTCTTAAAGACTAGCAGATGTATAGCCAGGTAGGATATAGATGTCAATGATTGTGATGGACTTTTTGGGGTTTAGTTGGAGTTGTGAGATCACTATGTCCCAATTATTGGAAGAAGGGTATGAATTGGGAATGTTAAGTAGTGTTAAGTTGGACTTCAGTAGTATGGTAGTTCCCACCTCCATTATGTAGGGGTCTATCTTGTCTAATGATATTGCAGCTGTCTGGGAGAATTTCTGAGTCAGGTATGTTCTTATTTAGCCAGGTTTCTGTTATAACAACTATATCTGGAGAGTAGTGTGCTATAGTGGCCTGGAGTTCTGGTATTTTATTTTTGATACTTCTAATATTGATATTTAGAATTGATAAATGGTTTGTTTTGTCATTCTTGGGTGTTTGCCCAGGGATAAAGATAGTTGGGGCTGTTTGTTTTGTTGTTTGTGCTGAAGTGGTTTGTGTTGGACAGGATGGATTTGGGCCAGGGTTGGTGTGGATGTCCCCACTTATTTTGAGCCTGGTATTGAGACTGACACTGTAGTTCAGATGATTGAGTTTGGAGATGAGCATAAGAAAGTATTATGTTTTTTTAGAACCGGAGTGAATGCATATGTGTTTTGTTTTGAAATGGTCAGTTGTGGTGTTCTTGAAAAGTTGTGGGGAGATATTAATATAATGTGAGGAGTCAGCATGTGGGAGTGCATAGTATAGTGTTGGGCTATTTGATAGCATGTGCAGTTATATAAAATTACGAGAAGGCAAATAAGACTCAGCTGCATGATAGTCATGGCTATGTAAGGGAGAGGTGGTTATAGAGATGTATTATTTATGAGTGGAGTTTGATATACAAATGACATACAGTTCTAATACATTTGTAGCACATGCAACATCTGCCACTTGCTCTCTCTCATACCCAGAAAAGTATTCCAATTACCACCACGAGGAGAAGTATCTACTTGGTCTATAATAGCAAACTTAAAGTGGTGTATGTCCCCGCTTTCATTAATATGCTGATATAAAGCATTGTTTTTGTCCTTCACCTTAATACTGTAAAAATGATCATATATTTGTCGCTTGAACTGTCTCTCTGTTTTTCCTGTGTAGAAAGAGGAGCAAACCATGCATTTAGCCAAATAGACAACATTCTTACTGTTGCAATTTCCGGCTCTAAATCTAATGTATGTCCTATTCACATCATCTAGCTTACATCCTTCTACTTCACTAATAGCATGACATTGTTTACATGACCCACACTTTTTGGTAGTATTTGATTTTTTTGTCCTTATATTGGTCTTGGTCATTACCTCCAACTTTCTCTTTATATTCAGACCTGTTTTAACAAAACTAGGATGTTTACCTTAAATGGTTTCCACTTCCTCATCCACTATTAACATGTTCCAGTGACTCCTGATTATGTTTTAATATACTGTATGTATGGTGAATATACCAAGACACATACCCTATTATTTCTTAACACATCGGGCACCGATGAACAATTATTCACGTGTTTGAATTCTCTTTCCAATAATGGGGGATATTTCTTGCCCCATTCCCTACTAACATAATCTGTAACATCTGTCAATAATGTGTTAGGGTATCGTCTGTTGATAAACATAGACTTAATATGTTTCTTCATAATGTCTATCTTGGAGGACATTACATTTTATGTACTACTTTTAGTAGTTAATAAACAGTTATTGTTGCCTGTTCGAGTCGTGTTGCACCTGTGTTGCTATTCACATTACCAAGAAGTTTTCATCTTAGGAACAGCATTTACAGTGTTGCTTTGGTGTCTTTTTTTGTTTCTTCTTGTATAAAGGACATATTCTTTACATAACCCCACCTGGCTATGCTGGCACTTGCCCATATCTTCACACCTTGTTCTTCTCCTTTTTTCTGTGTTGTGCATGCTCTCTTTCAGCCATAAAATTCCTCAGTGTCTCACTTATCCACAGATGTTTGTTGTTTGTGATTCTAGTTCTTTTGTAAAGGAGATATTTGTTTAACAGAGTGATGAAAAGGATTTTAAAATATGAGTGCAGACGTCTGTCAGCAGCTTGGTAGCAGTAGGAGCAGTTTATAGCCATAATGGTTTTAAATGTCTGATGTAGAAGATTTTTATTTTATTTATTTTTATTTATTTTACATTTATTTACTGGGAAAATGTCCAACTGGGCAATGCTGTCCATCTTCAGTGGAGGCCCGGGGAGAAAAGGTCCATACAGTAATTACATACAATAATAAAAAACAGTAATAAATACAACAAAAAATACAGTGATAAAAATAGATAGTAAGTAGTGGTAGCATATACACTAGTAGACAGTTATGATGAAAAGAGTAATACAGACAATATGAGTTTACTTGCACAACATTTTGTAGTTATGTGGATTTATATACATAGTTAAGATAATACATTTAGTAAAAATTGCATCAAGCCTCTTGATTAGGGTATATGTGTGGTAAATATAGTGAAATCTCTGTGTTAAGTGGTGAGTACATAAGGTGGTTGCATCAGTAGGCACACAGTGAACTGTACGAACATGCAGCACTGATAGTGCTCATCTGCATTCTGTCTGCTTTTAGGCTCTAGATGTACTGAAAGAGATAGTTTAGATGAGAGAGAGGAGGTGTGTACGAGGGCTGGTAGTTTTTTTACCCAGGGCTAGTACAGAAGCAAGTCTATGAGATGGATATATGTAACTTAAGAAGGCTCTTAACATTGTGTTTTCTTGTGAATGGATTTCTAGAGGAAGTGTACTCCGTTTTTGCAACAGCAGCAGCATAGAGGGACTCTCCAGATTTATATTTGCTTTTAATGATGTCATCTAGTGATTTCTTGGTACTTCTTAGTGAACGATTACTGGTAGAGTAGTGTGGTAGTTCCTGAGGTCTGTTTTTTTTTGGGGGGGGGTGATAGAGGATTTGGGGGGGGGGGCTATTGTACGTTGGTGGAAATTTAGTACCTTAGGTAATTCTAGCCAGGATAGTTTTTAAGGGATTGGCAATGATGGGATCTGTATGGTGAGTCACTGGGGAATTTTGCTATTTTGTTATAGCAGATAGTTTGTTTATTTAGATCACCTTTGTTTACACTGGTCAGTACTAGGGAGGCATACAGTAGTGTGAAGAGTAGGTGGGTTCTTACGATTTTGACTTTACTTTCAGAGGTTAGGTAATTTAAGGTAAGTAGGGTAAGTCGATCATTTTGTTTACTTTTTATATTTATTTATTTATGTATTAACTTGGTAAGCTATGAATAAATCCTGGATCCTGATATTGTGAAGCAGAAATATGATCCACAGCTACCTGCTCCCACTGCAGAACTCTACTGTTTCAGATCCAATTTCAGTGAGACAAGCACCTCAAAATCCTTCTACTTCTGTCTGCAATAACTGCTCCTAATAAATACGTCTTGATTGCATTATTGTAATTTAGATGTAAAATGTTATAGCTGTCATAATTAAATTTCACATTATTAGATGTTTTATCCATTTATTTAATCACTCCAAATCTTCCAATGCACTATTCCTCAATTCCATCATGGTGCACAGGTTTTATCATCATCAACAAAGATGTTTATTCTGCTGACTTTACCCTTAATTGATAGACTTAGGCTTAGGACTGATCTCTTTGGCACATCACTGGATACATCTTTTTATTAACAATGTCTCTACCACCATAACCATCCTTGAAGTTTCCATCTAAGAGATCTAAATGCGCATCATTGAATACCATGGGAAGTAATTTATTGGGCCCATGTGCCTTGCTCTAAATTAAGAAAATTAATTTATTTTTAACCTCATTCTTTTTTCAGTCCTTATACCAGATAACTGGCCACCTAATGTACACTACAGCTCTTTTCCAGCATGTTGTCCTACCACCATTTTATTTTGAAATACTGAAACATTCATTTAATACCTCTTCTTTCAAATTGTCTTTCTTGATATCCTTCCCATTTTATTTAATATAGTTGTCTGTCACTTTCTTACTTGTTGCAAAAAAGAGAAAGTTCGCTTACCTATTTCATTCCAACCTTCTGACTTTGATTAACTGATTGCCTTAATACCCTTCTTTGCGATACTTTATACTGGCCAACATGTCCTCACTTTCCTTCTTTTACATTTTTCTTTCTTTGTAAATTTTCTCTTTGTTCACTATTGTAAGTACTGCATGTCTAATCCAGTCCTATAAAATATACACATCCTCAGCTTGCCTCTAGCTCATAGCTCATTTATTACAGAGTTTGACTAGTTGTTTCAGATGCAGAAATCTCTAGCTAGATTTCTGGGTGAAATTTCAAGATACATACATATTAGTCATATCTTGCATTATATACCAGGTCCCTTTTAGACAGATGTTTAGCTCCAATGTTTTCTTTGTAGTTTTTAAAGCCCTGTACTGTCAATGACCTTCCTTTCATTCATAAGGGCCTGTTGCACTATTAGCCATGGCAGTGTCTCTTCTCAGCTACCTTGGGGCTACTTGCATTCCCCAGTTTGATCCTTGAATCAGATAGGCTTCACTTGTTTTGCTTACCAGAATGCTGGCCTGTGGAAATTATTACCTTTGCAGCTTGAAGAATGCACAACTAGGAAATTTTCAGGTGGTACCCCCAGCTGCACCTCTTTCATCAGGATTATTGGGATTAATTTTATTAAAAACATTCTATTTTATTATTTATATATTACTTTTTACATCTTTCTAGAAAGTAATTTATACTTTATCTTAGCTATTTTATTATTTTATGATCTATACTCCCACACAAATGATTTACTTTAAATTTTATTTTATTTTACAATTGTTGACCGGGATAGTCTGAATGGATACATGTCCATTTTCAGCGGTGGCCTGGGGAGAAAAGCTCCAAAGGAAGTAATACAGGCAAAACTGACATAGTACACACTAAAGAACAATTACAAGCAATTTAAACACAGTCTAATAGCCACACGGAGTGTAGGTTATATAATCTAACATGCTTATCATCTGGTTAACTAAATTACAATACAGTAGATTTAAATTAACAATATAATACTGGTACACCAGTGTTACCAAATATTTAGTCAGGCTTGGTGCAAGGGCATAGCCATTGAGTCTTGAAGTACTGCTTGAGGGCTTTCTTGAATTGAGATAGGGTAGTGTATATTGTCAGCAGGTAGCGAGCTCCAAGAGTTGGCAAACATGGAATCCCCAGCTGAGTTGTTGGATTTGGTGGTTTGTACTACAAGTCTACTGGATGAGCGAAGTGGTCTGAGGTTGGTATGGGGATAGATGATGTTTTTCAAAGCAGGTGTATTTTCAGGTTGGTTAAGTACTTTGTGAGCCACAATAAATTGGTTATACTGAATCTGCCTAGATAACTCTAGCCATCCTAGACTTTTTTTGAGTTTATGCAGTGATGTGTTTTGTAGGGCAGGCCAGTGGCAAATCTAGCTATGCTATCGTAGCAGGCAGAGAGTCTATTAAGTTCAGTTTTCTTTAAGTTGGCAAGTTTAGGGGAAGCATAAAAGAGGGTGCAGAGCAGATGGGAGTGGGCGATGGCAGTCCTAGCAGGTGGGGTTAGGAATGGTTTTATTCTATATAGCGAGACCAGTTTTTTATTAATGGATTTTATCATTTTATTAACATGAGCATCAAATTTGAGATTGTTGTCTACAATTACCCCAAGGAGCTTTGTGTGAACATCTGTGGAGATTATGGTGCCATTGTTAGACTTAATGGAGAAAGATATCACCAGGGATTTTTGGGTGGGAGAGAAAATTAGTAGCTTTGTTTTGTTGGGATTTAGAATAAGACATCGGTCAACAAGCCAGTTTTCAACTAGGTTGAAAGTACACTGAGTACTTAACTGCAGCTCGGCCTGGGTGGTGCCAGTGCAGATCAATGTGGAGTCATCTGCATACCGAATGCAGTTAGCATAGGGGATGACAGCGTGGAGATCATTAATAAATATGGAAAACAGCATTGGTCCCAAAATAGATCCCTGGGGGACACCTAGGGTGTTGGGTAGAAGGTTTGATAGATTGTTCTGCCATAGTACGGCTTGTTGTTTATTGTGGAGATAGGACTGTAATCATTGAGGGGAGTGATGACCTAGGGACATTTTTGTCATGGTGTGGATAAGTAGATGGTGGTTAACCATGTCAAAAGCTTTAGAGAGATCCAAAAAAAGGGCTGGGGATAGCTTGTTATTGTTCCTGTTATGGTTTATATAATTAGTGAAGGAGAGGAGGGCTGTGGTCTGAATCCATGCTGAGATTTAGCCAGTAGATTGTTCTGGGTTAGGAAGTACAGAAGTTGTTTGTGGGTGCACTTTTCCATGATTTTTGCCAGTGGTGACAAGATGGCTATGGGTCTATAGTTAGATAATTCTGTAGAGCTGCCACCTTTATGGAGAGGTATGACATGAGATATTTTCCAGATAGAGGGGACTTTGGCTTCAGATATGGACCGATTGATTAGAAAGAAAATGGGGAATGCTATAGAATCTGCGGCTTTTTGAAAACATTCAGCAGGGAGAAGGTCAGCAGCTAGGGTGGTAGGTTTTAGTTTTTTGATTAGATTATGAATGAAAGATGCGGAGACAGGTTGGAAGCTAAATGAGGGCTGGGTACTAAGAATGGTATCCTGAGTGTTAGTGGAGTTAAAGGATAGCTGGCTAGATAGGGTTTGGATAGTTACCATAACTATTAAAGGTGTTAGCAACATCCTCTGGTAGTTTATCAGTAGAGGCTGAGGGAGGTGGAGTGCTGGTTTGTCCTGGGTTCAGTAGTTTGTTTATGCCTGCCCAGAATTTTTGAGGAGCATTTTGGTTTCCTTGCTGGAGAATAAAGTAATATTTTTTTTTATCCAGTAAGATGGATCTTTTAGTCTCATTCCTTATTTGCTGAAATTTAATTTGATCTATAGGAGTTTTTGTGGCAATTCCCTCCTAAGCTAAACCACATTGCAGCATTATTTTTATCAATGATGTTTTTAATTTGAGCTCTATTACACCTTCTGAATTAGATAAAATCACATTCATTATATTATCCCTGCTTGTATAATCTCACACTTGTTGAATGATGCCTCTCTTGTTAAAAATGTCAGTCGGCATCTAGTTCTGCTTGGTCCTGGAATATTTAATTTGCCAGTAAGCTTTAAGTGGCTTCAGATCTCCTTTAGTTTAACATCCTTTTGTCCTGTTCCACTTCAATAACCACACTACACAGAATAACATTTGACGACCTGTATTAAACTTCCATAAACATTATCGTTAATCAATAGTTATAAATTTCAACCAAAACATGACACAGGTGATAATAATACCCATGGAAGAAGACATGAAATAACCATAAGGGCAGCGTAACCACTCACCCTTGATGAGCAGCGTCCCCCACTTGCTCATTTATCCTTGCACTAATGAGGCAGCATTCACGCGCACGTTCAATTTATTGAATTACACCACCATCCATATAAGCAGCTCAGCTTGCTTATTTACTTGTCCACCAGAGCAACAGCTCACATCCATCACCAGAGGGGAAATAGAAGAGGGCAAACCTGCCCCTCTTCTCTGCCTTCCCAAATAAAATACACAAAATCCCTGCTAATAAAAAGGGGAAGGAGGGAGGGAGGGCAGTAAGTTCATGCCAAAACGTGACTCCTACTTTCATTACACTTGACAAAACCCTCTAATCCCCTCCCTATTCTTACCTCATTTCCTCCTAACATCCCTCCCTCACATTTAACCCTATCCTACCCTTATTCTTTTAATCCCTGCTATCCCATGTACCTAACACCACTGAAGATGTCCCAGGACAAAAGGGTCTGTTCCAAACCTCATTTGTCCTGTTCCACTTCAATAAACACACAACACCGAATGACATTTGATGACCTTAATTAAACTTCCATAAACATGATCGTTAACCTTGCTTGCTTCCTAATTTGTCCACCACAGCAACCACTCACTTTCCTTCCAAACTTATTGAATTGCACATCCATCACCAGAGGGGGAACAGAAGAGGGCAAACCTGCCCCTCTTCTCCACCCACCCGACTGACCAGGCTGTTCCCCCTCTTTTCACCAAAGCTTCCATCCTAAGGCCAAACATAATTTGGTGTACCCATTTCTAAACTTCAGCTAGATCATAAGGACCAGCCCTCATCTGCAAAGAAACACAGCTTACTGTGCCTTTCTTATGCCTCCCTCATAGACAGTACCCAAATCCTGAACTACCCCCTAAAACACCTGCATACCTGCAATACCTGGCAAAAAAACACTATCCCAAACCAATGTAAAATCAACTGTGCTTCAATTAACCCAGTTAAAGTAATATGTACCACACCCGATCAACAAAATTCATTACCTTTCACCTCAGTTTACTGCGAGGATTGCTCCCTCTAATTGACCTCTACCACCTCACTGCATACCACTCCGATTACCAAAACATCTTTTGCAACCAATGTATTCAGCTCCGCAATGACTTCAAGGGCATTATAAAACCATGCAGAAAGTCAACTACATGCCATCATGCCACATTGCAACCCCATGTATCACCCAAAACAGTAATACCAAATGAGCTCTCCTTAATGCCAAAGCAATAACAATTCTAATGACTCCCCATCACTACCAACCAAATTAGTATCATTAACTCCCATTGTCTAGCAATCCCACCATCACACTAATTATCTCATACAAGCAATAAAACAGCTCAGCAGTCATCATGGCCTTCTAGCAACTCAAAACAAGCTATACTATTTTGTTATTAAACCCAATTGCATACCATCATACCAATGAGATCTCTTTAACGCAGGTGCAATATCAATCCAGACATTAAACAAACTAGCCTTTACAACATGAAATTATTAAACAATCATCATTATGGCATTGTTCAAACATCATCAGCCCTGTAACTCCATATTGGCAACTGAACTATAGTCCCTCAACAACCCCAATGAACCTCCTACACCAGCTTACACAAACACCAAAAGTAAAATAAATACTCCATGTCCCCTCAATCATCCTCCCTAACACACCACTGACTCAACCCTCCAGCTTATGAACCTTATCACATACATAGCCAAAGTGACAAACAGGCCAAACGACTGAAAGTAAACCCTTAGTCCCTCCCTGATGTTAACCCAATGCCCCTTAAACCAGACAAGGGCAAACACCAACTAACCTTAACAGCAGCCCTATCATAGGTCACAAACCTTCCTGTCATCCCTCCAGCTATCCAATACAAAAGTATCACCTAAGAACCATCCTGACCCTTGCTGGCCCTCACCTTTCCGTAATGACTAACCACAACCATAACAAATGCCATAAATATACCCCAAAACCCCACACCTATAAATGTATAATCAAAATACAAATCCCTATAACCCACCCTATCCATACGCTGTAAGGGTGCATCAAAGAATTAAGCTACAAGCAACAAAAATTGATAAACTACATCAACTATTAACCCTACCAATGTAACCCACTCAAACTGGCCAAAATAAACATGTCCTACATCTGCAAGAAATCACCACTGCCCCCAACTGTAATGTGCCTTAATGACCATTGAATAAAATTACCTACTACCCTATAGCCTCTCCAGCACTCAAAACATCCACAAAAGAAAAAACATTACCTTTCAAGTCCATATACATCAGGGCATTGACTGTTACTCATTCAGCACTCCATCTGTGACCTCAACGTGCCCACTCAAGTGATCAGGACATCCAGTTAAACATGCAGCAAAACCATTCTCACTATGATGACCATCTACTGTATGTGATCTATATGTCTTCCCATACAAATATATAGCCAGTATTAAGTAACTAACAACTTAGCAGCATGGAATGAAAATCTAGGAGTACCCGTTGAAACCCACACAAGTGCAAAGAGGGCACGCAAAGCCCATACAATTGTCCCCCCGAGAATTGAACTGCAAAACCTCTGGCTGTGAAAAGACACAAACTGTTGCATCACTGCATCTTATGATGTTTAAATAATAGAACTCTTATTTCTACCATGTATTGTACATTATCCTATATCACAAATCAAATGAGGTCATAAACATTAATACTTATTCTAGAGTAAACAAAAAGTTGGTTATGCTTCATCATCCTGGACAGTCATGAGTTTCTTCTTCTTTCAGATCACAGTGCTTGCCTTTTTACGTATCCATTTCTGATTACTCACCCAGTGACCCCACCGCTTAATTGACACCAAAGCATGATCATCTGCGAACTCACTGTATCTCACCACTGGAACTCAGCACACCATCATCTACAAAGAAAAGGACAAAAGTAAACACTCTAATAGGAACAAGAAGGCTCCATATTATATCCACCTACTCTAAACTACAGCCACAGCATTCCAAGACTCCATCTGCAAGAAAGAAAAAGACATGTAAAACATCCAAAATACATAACACATTCTAAGCCATCTTCAAGGACAACCTATCCTGCCAACCCAGGAATGAATGTACCACCAACATTCCCATCTATGACAAAGCAGCCATAACTAAAGCAATGCTTCCTATGACTCTATCAAATACCCAAGATAAATTTAACTACCAGTGGAATATATTAAAAGTAAACCTCACACCTAAAGGGACCTATCCCTATCCACAAACCAGGTAACTTTACAATTCCTTACCACCAAAGCTGTTGAACATGCTAAACCTAAAGAAATCTCAATCCCTCAATGACACACACTCCAGGGATCTAAACCTTGTCATCACCATGAACAAAACATGCTGGAGGGATAGGTTCCTGTCCCAGAGACCCCCCCCATACTCTGGAAAAGACTGCCATACATGTCAAGCAGAGCACCTCTTTGGCCCTCTTCAAAGGAAACTTGATGAATGAATGGGAGATAAGAAATCCACCCCGGAGATCACATCAGTCGCCCTGCTAGACAGGGGTCCAAGGAAGCAAATACTTTGAAAGGTAAAGTGCTTCGCCCAACTGACAATGGCCCCCCCTAAAACCACATCTACAATGGAACCTCCCTTTCCACCAAATGTACCAAGCACTACTCTTATGGCTTATAAATTCCCAACACAACAGGATTTGCTTTAACATTTTTAAAACAGAAATTAGGACTGATGTTGGAGAGAAAAAAGTTGTATTTATTCTTTTTGAAAGGGCCAATATCTGTGTCATTCCCATTAACAAACACATATGATTATGAATGGTCCCTCATTAAATAAAACAGCTAATGACTCTCGTGAGATAGAAGTAGCAGATATAAGTAAGACTTCCTTTATTAATGCTCTTTTGTTTCAATGTGTTTGTGTAACAATGCTAGAAGTGAGGGCAAAAGGTTAATGGGTATATACAGGAGAGTTCATGCCAAAAAACTGGTGTTGCTGGGCTGCCGTGACTGTGGCTAACTGTGCTACACTAGCAAGCATGTATTCTGAGACTATGGACAGAACAGTTGCTGCCCTCTTCTAGGCAATGACATGTGATAATGACTTAGAACTGTAAAAATGCTACTTTCTCATTTTATAAAAACATGCATTTTAATGTGAATGTATTTAAGCTGACAGGGGTTCAAATATATTAAAAGAATGTCATAGTTACATGATAATTCTGCAGCAAATTCATAACCAGTAAACTATCATATGACATATTGAAGTCAGTACTGTAGATTTAAGCACTTTAACCAGTATTCCCAGAATAAATGGTAATCCCTATAAATAAATGAAAAATTGTGTCTCGTGTGAAATGAGAAGGTCTTTCCTACAGCTGAATTTAAAATATTGCACATAGCTATAGAAATAGGATCACATAAATGGTAGATTCCTGTCATCCCTGTAAAATTTCACATTATTGCCAATATTAAACTAAGTTAGTAGTCCTGCAGTTTTGAAGATTTCATTTTTATTTACAGTGAAAATTATAACCTACCATGCATTCAGAAAACATGACTTTTAATATTTTAGCTGTATTTTTGTTGATATATGACAAAAAAAAATGAAATCTGAGTACAAATGACATATCAACATACATACAACAGTTTATTAAGTCTAAATGTAGATATTTGGTGTGTCATGTCATTAAAGTAAGAAATTTCTTAGGAAAAAAGTATCACTTGGTTAGGAGACTAAACATTCTTTACAACACAAAGACATAGTATTAATTAACAATGTTTGTCATTATTTTCCACTCCGCCTGACTAAATCCAAAAATGCAGGGTTGTAGTGTTTCCTGGATTCCACAGAGCATTACCGTGCCTCAGCTGGAGCCTGCAAAAAGCCTTTTTTTTATCTTTTATATATACACATTATTTCCCCCTGTATACATTTTCTGCAGATAACTGCACTACTCAATAAACCAAGCAAACACACAATCTCAGTCTCAGGCCAATATCACACCAACCCCAGAACAGCAAGCCTTCAGATGAAAGCCCGCGAAAACCATGCAACCACCATTTTCTAAACAAACCCTGGCTGTGTCAGTTGAGCAGAAAACTTCAACCAGTACCTATGGCTGAAAAAAAAAGAAAAAGCCAAACGAAGGGTTGCAAAGTTTCCTGGGTCCACAGAGCGCCTAACTCCAAAATTAATAATAACCACAGCTTCACTTCAGCTACACAAATAGGGTGGTACTTCACCCCCATCAACCCCTGTCATACTAACACTGTGGCAAAATCTGTTACCTCTACACCAGCACTAAGTGAAAGCAAGAAACGAGACAAGTAAAGAAGTTCTTGATTTTAAAATAAATGACTCGCACGTTGCATAGTTCATGTCCCTGCCTGCACGATGTGAAGACGGAGGCTCCATCCTTCCTCAAGCAACTTCCTATTTTACTTACATTATTTACTTTTTTTTTTATATACTTTACACCTCAAGACAGAGTCCCAAGGCCCCAGGCTAACACCACAGAAAGAACATACGAACATTAAACAATGTCGCAGGAAAACACTGTCATGAGGAGGGTAAGTTGTCACTACCTCAAACTGCAATCCATGTAGCAGGAGGCAAACTGTGGGCCTGTACTTAACAGTAGGATGTATCAGAATTGAAATTATGTGGCAAACTGCAACCTGAGAAAGCAGTGTTAGTTCCAGTCAATCTGTCCTACTCTCTCCCCATCCAATACTGAAGACAAGCTCCTGAACTTCCTCCTGACCTGCTGAAAACCGAAACATTTCCGCCTTTTTTTTTTTTTTTTTTTTATAAGCGAACCCTAATAGTGATCCTTGCTCTCTGGCTCTTAATGCAGGCCATGTAAGGGAACATGAAATGGGGGGTAGGAGACAAAGGCCTACATAGTGCATTATGCAAAATCCCTATTATTCCGAGCTACATGCCAAAATAAAACGCTGCTCTGACAGAACGATTAATTTGTGCTATGAGCATTCTGATCACCAGTGTTGCAAAGATATATTTTACACTGGTGTGAATTACTAAGTACAAACCACCAAAGTTATTACTGCTTAAAAGCTGTTAAATCTCAGCCGGACAACAAAATAGTTAAAGCAACCCAGTTGCAAAGCAAAGGGAAATAACCATCCAACCCAAGCTCTGTACATGAACCATCTAACTGCCATCCAAGAACCCCATAAAACAATTATCCGAGGGGTGAAAACCACAAAGCCATCACCGATTCTAATGCAACCTGCATCCCTATCCCCGATTCTAAAGAAAAAAACTATCTATAATTTATACATACGTCATATACACTGACCACCTGCCACCAACCAGTACTCCGCGGCCTACCTTCCTCCTAAAATACCTACAGGTCATCTGAGCATACCTTGCCTTAGCAAGTTCACGCCAAAATGTGACTCCTACTTTCATTACACTTGACAAAACCCTCTAATCCCCTCCCTCTTCTTACCTCATTTCCTCCTAACATCCCTTCCTCACATTTAACCCTATCCTACCCTTATTCTTTTAATCCCTGCTATCCCATGTACCTAACACCACTGAAGATGTCCCAGGACAAAAGGGTCTATTCCAAACCTCATTTCTTACTTCACACATCAGCACTCTACGCAAATCTGTCACCCTCCTTCATGAATATGCCTGGTGGATTGTATAGTACATCTGTCTACCAGCTCCTTTTGCTTTTGTACCATAACAAAAGGCTATTATTTTTTATGTTACACTCCTTGAAGGCTTTGGTGAGCCGAGGCGCTAGAGACTTTACAGAGAATAAATCGTTTTTTGGTGAACTGGCTGTTGTTGTATCCTGTATTTGGGCTGTGGTTCCTGTTCGAGCTGAAGAGCTGGTGTTGTGACTTATATTATTTTTTATGTGACCACTGATAGTCAATTACTATCTAGTGGTGATACCTTCTTCCTCCCTTACATAACTTATAAAAGTCTTCTTAAACATTGCCACACACTATGTATATTTGTCAATTCTTTCTGTTCTAATTAGTCTGTATGTAAGTATACCATGTCCTAACATAGATTTTTACTTGTCCATATTTATATTACTATTTCATCATTTTCTGCTTGCAGTATTGCTCTCTCATTTTTTCCAAACTTCCTAACAATCTACATTAAAATATTCTACCTTTGACCTGCAAACCAGGTTTTGTGTATGGGCATATTTCCTTCATTAATTTCAGTTCCTCAGTCATCCTTGGGATGAAATGTTAAACCAAGGCACCAGCTGCCTCAAGGTGGTGGTAGCTTAGGTAGTTTTATATGTAAGAGATCTGTCGGCACTTATCAAATAGAGGAGAGGAAATTCCCCAGTGCCCTGGCCAAATTCCACCTTGACTTTATGAAAACCAACTGAAATCTTCCCTGAAAAGAGGCCACTAACCTACTGGGACTAATCAGTCAACAATGTGTATTTAAATCAATCGATCAATCAATAAATCCTAGTTTAAATGCATTATCATGGGGATGTATATTTTCAGTATATATATTAGTTTTTATTTTTTTATTTTTTGGCTAAAATGAAGCATGTCTCTAACAAATAAAAGATATCTCTGCTAAATGTCACTCAACCCTAAATAATCCAGCCCCATTTCCCATGTCTAATACCTAAGCTAGTCATTGTCCTCTAAAATTGTATATTTTCCTTAATTAATTTTTGAAGGTGCACGTAACATGAGAAAGCTGCCTTTACAGTATTCTTCTTTCCTGCTATTTATCTGGAAATTCCTTTGCTCTACAAGTAATATTTATTTTATTTTACATTTGTTTACTGGGATGGTCTGACTGGGACAGTGCCCATTTTCAGCGGAGGCCTGGGGAAAAAGCTCCAGCTTAAGCTTACATACAAATTATCACAAGTAACAGAAATTATAAACAAAATTGACAAAAAAAATCAGTGTTAACACATTTACAGGATAAAATGTAAAAACAAAAATATATACATAGTATCTAATAGAACAAGACTTTAAACACTTGAATATAGCCAAATGTATGGCTGAATTGATATATGTGGAGGAACATAACATTAGTTAGGAAATTAAGCAGGGACAATCCCTTAGGCAAAGTAGTGCATAGTTAGTAATACTTCCATAGTGAGAGTTGCAGCTAGTAATGTAACTACTTATAGAGAAGTAGTGTTGTTAGAAGGGAGATGTTAACAGAGTTAGCAGGTACAGCCAAATCGTATAAGTAATGCTAACTTAATAATTAACCTGGAGTGTTACATGTGCAAAGCCAGAGTTCAGATAAGTGTCTTTTGAGAGAGATTTTGAAATTATTAAGATTGCTTATGGATCTAATAGTACGTGGAAGGAAGGGTATTCCAATTTTTAGCAAAAGAGTTGAATAAAGAGAGTTGTCTGCTGTACAGATACTTTGGTTACTTGGAGTAAGTCTTTGTTAGATGATCGAAGAGTATGAATGTTAGAGTAGGGTTGTAGAAGATTTTTTAGGGAAGGTACATTGCCAGGATTCTGCATTATTCTGTGAGCCATTATTAACTGGTTATAGTTCATAATATGAGGTAGTTCCAACCAAGAAAGCTTTTTTTAGACATTGACAGTGATAGGTTGAATGTGTAGAATCTGTTGCAGATTTGGTAATCTTATTATAATATGATTCTAATTTACTTAGTTCTGACTTTTTGAGGTTGCTAAGTATGGGAGATGCATATAAGAGCAAGGAAAGAAGGTGAGTTCTAGCTGTGGCTATTCTTGCAGCATCTGTTAAGAATTTTTTGTTTCTATACATTGTTCCCATTTTCTTGTGAACTTTTTTGATTGTGTTAGAAATATGTATGTCAAATTTTAGTCTGTTGTCGATTATGACACCTAATAGTTTTGTCTGGGGATCAGGAAATTCCTAGTATTATTACTGGCAGTGATATAAAAGTTAGCTGGGAGGTTACTAGATTTAGATGGATGAAAGATCATAAGTTTAGTTTTATTAGGGTTGAGACTGAGTTGTGATCTTGTTAGCCATGGTTCAATACCAGACAAGGCTTTTTGTGTGACTGTAAGAAATTGAGTTATTGCTGCACATATGAGGGTTGACTCATCTGAATATTGTATGATAGATGCTTGACAGGAGGCAGTATTAAGATAATTTATGAATATGTTAAAGAGGAGGGCCCCTAGGATTAAACCCTGAGGGACTCCAAGTGTAAAAGGAAGGAATGGGGATAGATCTTGCTTCCATTTCAAAGCTTGCTGGTGGCTAGCTAGATACATTTGAAACCAGTTAACAGCATCAGGGTTGATATTAAGATTTTTTCAGAGTGGACAGTAACTTAGGATAGGAAACTGTATTTAATGTTTTAGACATGTCCAAAAAGACTGAAGACACTATTTTGCCATTGTCTCTGAATTTATTTATAGTGCTGGTGAAACTTAGAACAGCTGTAGTAGTGCTATCATGTGGTTGGAATCCATGCTGTGACGATGAGAGGAGATTATTGTCTAGAAAGTGTTTAAAAAGTTGAAAGTGGATACAACTTTCCAGAATTTTAGAAAGTGGTGAAAGTATAGCAATGGGCCGGTAGTTTGTTAGTTCCATTGAATTACCACCTTTGTGTAATGGTGTAATATATGCAATTTTTGAAATAGCTGGGATATACTGTTCTGTATTGACACAGGGAAGGCAATAACATCTACTGTTAATTTTAGAAATTCTGCTGGCAAGTTATCTGCCAGTGAAGTGGGTTTCAACTTCTTTAGCAGTTTTGCAATAATTTGTTTTGAGACTGTCTGAAATGAAAATGCATCTACAATATTGCTTGGTTTGTTGGGTGTTTGCATTATGGGAGACTTGCTATTCTTTGTCAGTGCTAAAACACATTCAGTGAAGAATATGTTAAATTGTTCAGCAATATCATTTGTGTTATCAGGTAAGTTGGGGGGGGGGTTGTGGCCGGGATGAAGTATGTTACTGATTGTGTTCCAGAACTTTTCTGGATTCATTCTGTATTTCCATTGTAAATTCGAATAGTAGTGTTGTTTGTCTAGCCTAATTTGGTGTTTTAATACATTCAAAATGAATCCTTTTACTCATTCTTCAGTGTACTGATTTCAGGTTACCTAGATTATTTCCAGGGTGGTATCCTTTTTAAATATAACTTAAGTCCTCCACAAATTCTTGAGCCAGTTCCTTACAGTCTTTTAGCACCTCAAATCCTAGATAATAACCTACCACAGGAGTGTTTCCACAACTACCTTTGGCCAGCAGTGACTTGATTAAAAATGCACTGAAATGCATGTATTGAGCAAACAATGACAACAATTCTAAATGCATGTGATTTCCTGAACTAATATAAGAAAGAAACTGAGAGTAAAAGAAACTGTTTTACCTGATTATTCATTGAAATCTTGTTTTTTACTTCTAAAGACAGTCACTTAATGTAGTTAGAAGTTAGGTCTGATGAAGCGATATGGGAAAGCGCATGGACTTTTACGACTGAAGAACACTCATGTTTATTTCTTTATATTTATGTTTTTTAATGCAAACATGAATTTTCTGACCATAATCTCCAGGTTAACCTTTTACACCGCTAGAGGTCTAATAACCGGGTAGTGTATCTAAGATCTGCATATCTTAAACACAGAATGTCCTCACTGGGTTCATTTGCATATGTCACATGAGCCTCTAGCACAGCAGTTTTTTTAAGCAATCACACAACGAAAACCCTAGCCTGGCCAGTTTTTTCATGTAGTTTTTACAGATTTGTTTTATCTATGTGACTTGCTATATCTTGTTAGGAGGGAGTTTTACAGACACCCTTATGATAACGGACATCAGCTGGGTTAAGATAAGCTTGCAAATGTAATTCCTTAGGGTAACTACTGTTTCACCTAACTTCTGAAAAGACCATGCAATAAAGTATAAACTAATTTGAAGAAGAATCTAGGGTCACTGTGTCTTTTTTTTTTTTTTTTGATTGTACAGGAGAATCTTCAGCAGCGTTTTGAATAAAAATCTCTTAAGATCTATGTTAAGCTCAGAGCTTGACATGCTGGTTCGATTAGACTAAAACTATTCACACACATGTCTTATTTGGTTTGGTGGCATCTGTATTAGATACACGCAAGGGAGAGCCTTGGTGGACTGCACTGATCATAGGCGCTTCCAGTGCCAGGACAAAAAATAATGTAAGAAAGTCTAAATGTTCATAATGAATGAAAACAGTAGTTGAAACTGTACATCCCTTTTTCATTTGCCCCACTTCAATAAAGTCACCCTCCATATGTTATTATATCTTGTAGCCTAGTCACAATTGCTTCCCATGTTCATCTTTTTCGAATTGCTAGTCATATGTCAATAACACAACCCTTTCCCTTTTTATCATCTGTCTTTGAGATTATCAAGTTATGTTGCATCAGAGTGTTGGACAGTTTTTGCTGTGTTCTTAGCATTATCTCTATGAAGTATACACAAATTAGTAACTAGTTATCAAAGGTAAAGGCCTTAGTCATGTCTGTCTTATCCCTTCCCAGCTCTGGAAAGGGTACTGTTATGTTTTCCCCAATGTTTGCGAGCAGCATCATTGTCCAAAACAGCAAATGATCTGATTGGCTTCTCTGCCCAAATTATTTCTTCCTGATCTTTGGAGACATGGCTACATACAGATTAATTGTTTGCATGCCACATGTCCCTTACAAATTTGCCTCAAGTCTGATTTTATATCTTGATAATCCTAATAAGGACTTTTTGTCCCTTCTGCTACTGATTCCCTTAGAACTCCTATTTTCTAATTACCGTATCTGTGCTGCTGACTCTCATGTCTTTGCTACACCCTTAAACTGTTTCTAATATGTTATCCTTCTGCATGGAGGCATCTGCCACTCCCTCAACTAATTCCAGCATAACAGGTCTGTTTGGTGGTGAGGCCATTCATGGAGTAGCCCACCAACTTTCCACACTGGGATCAACAGATTTCCTTCCTGTCTGCTATAACTAAGGTGCTCGGATGTCTCTGGTGAACTACATTCTTTTCCTTCTCATGATACGGTTGTGGGGGTTCACTTCCAAACTTTCCATTGCAGCCCATCATCCTGCCACCTTCTGCAGCACAAATCAGTTCTGCTACCCTGATTGTGAAGTCATGCTTCTAACTTGATATAACTTACTAAGCCTCCTATTTACCTCATATTACATCCCTGTTACATGTTGAAACATATGTTCTATAGGGCACATTGAAATATCAGTTTACCTTTTTCACAGTCTTCCTGCTGTGTTTTGTCTTCATTCTTCATTTTTTTTTTGTACATAGCAACACTAACTCCCATCTACTGTTGGCTATATGCTGAACAACTAACACACAACATCACTATAAGTTGTGAGACAGTGAAAAACTGGTTGCAGCCTACACTACTCAGAGTACCCATATAGACTGCGGCAACATCATGGGTTGCATATGTTTACTGCCATTTTTTCTGCCAATAATTACTTAAATGGTCTTACTTTGCAGGACCAGACATGGGTTGGACATCTTTATGTTGTCTGTGCCAAGCATGGCCTATAATTCTCTCTTCATTACTATCATTGCTTCTCTTGAGCTAATTCATTTGGATCAAGCATGGCATATATTAGCCTATTCAACTTGTCTTTTTGCCACAATCATGACATGAAATTATTTGGGTCATTCAAGCTAAGCATGGTCAGTGCGCGTCTGGTTCTGTTCAAACCAAACATGACTAAGATACTTCTGTGCATTTGGTCCAAGCATTGCCTTTACTGTTCCCTTCTTACCTTTGCCAAGCATGGCCTCCAGCATTTTAGTGGCTGAAATTATTTTCTTATTTCACTGAGCTAAACATCAGATGTGACACTCTCCTTTTCCAGAGAATGTTCCCTTTTACCATATTAGTTTAGTGTAACAGAAGGCCCCCTGGCCATGAAACTGTAAAATATGCCATGTTAATGCTCTCAATATACTTCAATTGGAAGCATTTTTCATTGTTTCAGACTTAACTACCTTCTTATTCTCCGCAATGTACATGAGAAGTTATACTACTGTGTAAGCAAAACAAAGCCTGAATAAACAACATACAACTGAAATGCACTGCACTGAACTGTCTCATAAATATTCTCAGCAAGTAATATGTAACAGATTTACTCCTACCTGCCTTATTTTTAATAACAGCAATTTAGCACTATTTGATTAAATACCATGAAAAGCAAGAGAATCTTCTGCTTAAGACAAACACAAACACTAATAACTGAGATATTCAATCCAGATGTAAGAAGAAACCGAATAAAGAAACAGAACTTGCACAGAGGCAATAATAATAATAATGCTTTTAATGAAGTTGGTTAAGTGCTTTCATTATTCTTAGTACTGAGACGACTTCAGAAGTAAAAACAATTAGCAAAGCACACTATTTAAAATATTTCCAATTAATCATCACGTGACTTCCTCCAACAAAGCTGCCTTTTCTTTTCTACATCAGAAGCAGATAGACATTTAAATGAAATATTACAAGCAGAAACTTTATCAAGTGGTTCTGTTTTTTTTTTTTAATGAGAAAGTGTCCTTTAACTGAATGTTATGGGACAAACAATCAAATAATTACTAGAGACGGAAACTATTAATGTGAAAATATAAACTGTTTCATAATGCATTTCTATTTTACATGTTTTCCCATTCTTTAATTGCGAGTAGATTAGAAAAGATGCTAAGATGGGGAAAATGGAAATCAACTCTTCGTGGATGAGTTGTATATTTACTGCTTCTTCACATACCTCTAAGCTTACAGCTATCTATGACTATAAAGTTAAACACATGGACGAACATAGAAGGCCAAGTATATCACATAACATTCCATGGTATAATTCACACATAAGTTTATTTTGCATTGGTAAGTCTTGACTGTTTTATTCTAGAATGGTGATTTAAAATGTATTTTCTTTTTGCGACTGACATGTTCACAAAACATTCGCTGACAGTAGACATTTATAGCTAGTAGAATGCCCAAGGGAATGCTTCATAATGTAGAATTTATTGATGTTCTGATGTTTCATTTTTATCAGCCAGCTGCAGCTAGTAATAAAAGAACATATTACAGTCATATATCAGAAAAATAGCTAAACATATTTATTTTATATATGTTCTATTTTTTGTCTTAGTCTGGTCTTATATATGCAACACAGCATATCCATTTTGCTTCTCATATGTTCTGATGTATTTTAAAATCACATTGAATTCTGCTGTCTAGGAAAGTGTCAGTTTTAAAATCCAGATTTTTTTAAATTTATTGAATGATCACTGGACCAGTGTCACCAGAAGAATGCTATACATTTCATTATTTGTTAACTAAAATGTGCACAGCTGTCCCTTCTCAATATCACATCTGTTTTGTGCGTGGCTTAAGCTATGTCTTTTCTCTCAGTGACGTCTTATTTCTTATAGCTGTATGATTCAAAATACGAGAAGTCTCTTCAATATGGAGATCAGTTTTTCAGTGAATAAATAGTTGTTCCCTACAGCACTTTTTTCTAAACCAAAGATTCTCTGTAGCTAAAACAGACATGTAGTGGCTGTCTGGCTTGATATCTACTACAAGCATGTTTAACAAGACAACTAAAATATTTATTGTTTATAATATAATCTCTATACATGCAAATGATCATTTGAGAAAGTATATTTCTCACAATGTGTAAAATAAAAGTATAAACAAAAATGCATGTTCCAGTTTACAAACATACTAAGCATCCCAGTCATAATTTACCCAATACCTCTTAAAGTAGCCATTTGCAAAAGACAGGCCTTCTGTCTCTGAACCTAATAAATATAACAAGGTTTTCTTAAAGACAAATTACATTTTCCTGTGAAAAATGTTGCATTAAAAGGAGCATAAGATATGTCTTAGCTTCACAGCTGACATTTGTATTATTAAAAACTACATTACCTTTTACTGAAGAGTTCAGTTATGATAATAATGTAGAGTAGTTTGCTATGCAATAAAATTGCCAAATAAATATGTATACATTCTTAAGGAAATTTAACAACTTTTTATTCTCCTTCAAGTACACAGACATGCTGAATCATTATGGAAGCATAAAAGTCTGGATTCTGAAATACTCTCAGCATAAATCAGTTACTCCAGAGTAAGGCTTCTTTACTGATAGTTCCTACAATGAAGTAGGTCACATGTACTCTCAGCAAGTCTCAGAATCTGCACAATATTTCTTGTATTAGTTGGCAAAATTTTCAGGGCTCACACAAAACTCCAGTTCAAACTCATAATAAAATAAACCAAAATCCGTATACAAAATAAAAGGCAGTGAACCAAGAATAAAGGCAAAAAAGCTCCAACAGAAACTAAATTGTGATTAAACACCACCGTATTTGACGGCACGTTAGATATCAAGGTATCATCAGCATCAAGAATTGCCTTATAATGTGATTGCCTTTTGTTATAAACATCGTCAATGATAGAATTCAACAAAGAAAGACTATAACCTCTACAAAGGAACAATTGTTTTATAAAATCAAATTCCAATTGTAAGTCATGTGCACCAGTTGTCATCCTACAAGCACGGATGAATTGCCCCTTAGGAATGTTGTGAATAACATGTGTTGGGTGGGCGCTGGTAAAATGTACATAACTATTTGTAAAAGTTTCCAGAAACCAGAAAGGCTAATTTATGTAAAACTACAATTGATATAAAGAAATTTATTCGGAGACTTAACCTTGCTTACATCTTAAATGATGTTTCATGTCATGACAAAAAGTTAATAAAATCTTCTAATTTCAACCCTCCATTGGTCCACACTTTAAAAATTTATGAAGAAACTTGTTTGCAAGAAATATTTTCCTGTTTAAGGGATAATGATAAACCAGTGCATAACTTAAATATAGATGAAAGAAAAGCATTTAATAGGTTAAAAAACATGAGTCTTAACACTAGATTCATGAGAAGTGATAAAGGTGGGAACATAGTAATTATGTCCCAAGATTTATATAATGCAAAAATGACAAAACTACTTGAGAATCAGGATGAGTATGAAATTGTTAAGTTGTTTGACATCAAGAAAAAGGAAAGATTAATCCATTCCTTTTTATATGATGCCTTAATGTCAGGCGAAATTACCTTAGAAGTCTATGATTTTTGTTTTATTGAAAAACCTAGAATCTGTATTTTATTTGGCATTCCGAAGACCCACAAAAGCCAAATTGATCCACCATTTCGGCCAATAGTTTCTGCCCCCCATTCGGTTACGGAAGGGATAGCTTTGGTTATTGACGCTATTTTAAGTCCACTGGTAACTGATTTTGATTCCTATATAAAGGATTCATGGCACTTCTTGAAAAAAGTAAGGGAAAGTTCCATCACTCAGAATTTTGATCCAGACCAACATATCATTTTCACATTAGATGTTATTTCCTTATTTACTTGTATTCCACATGAGGATGGAGTGGAAGCCATTCGTTACATCCTAGGTAAAAACAAAAATATTAGCACTGGACAGATCTCTACCATTTGTAGATTTGTTGAAATATTGTTACAGAATATTTTTTTCCTGTTTGGGAATTCTTTTTACAGACAGAAAAGAGGTGTAGCCATGGGGTCGTCAGCGGCCCCGGCTTATGCCAATTTAGTTATGTCCTGGTGGGAGGACACTATTCTTAATGTAGTTAAAAATGACTTTCAAATATTTTTCTATTGTTGTTTTGTTGACGACCTTTTGTTCATCATTCGTGGTGATGACACCACGGTGCAACGATTTCTTCATTCCTTGAATACCAGGGGTAGTTTTTTACAATTCACCTTGGGCTGTTCTGGTATTTCTATCAACTTTTTAGATGTCAATATTTGGTGGGACATTTTAGAAGGGCGCTTTCACAGCAAAATCCACCGAAAAGAAACTTTTACAAATAGTTATGTACATTTTACCAGCGCCCACCCAACACATGTTATTCACAACATTCCTAAGGGGCAATTCATCCGTGCTTGTAGGATGACAACTGGTGCACATGACTTACAATTGGAATTTGATTTTATAAAACAATTGTTCCTTTGTAGAGGTTATAGTCTTTCTTTGTTGAATTCTATCATTGACAATGTTTATAACAAAAGGCAATCACATTATAAGGCAATTCTTGATGCTGATGATACCTTGATATCTAACGTGCCGTCAAATACGGTGGTGTTTAATCACAATTTAGTTTCTGTTGGAGCTTTTTTGCCTTTATTCTTGGTTCACTGCCTTTTATTTTGTATACGGATTTTGGTGTTTTTCTTGGTATTTGTTCTTTTTACCATGGCGGAGGGAACCGATGAGGCACTTCTGAATCTCAGTACTTATTCTATCCCTGAGGGTGAAACTCAGAAGGACATTAGTTCGCTATTTATAACTACACTAGTCGACATCCAAAGGTCTTTAAAGTTTTTGGTATCCAGAGCGGAAGTTTTCCGTACCGATGTAATTGCAGCTTCTAGCCCACATGGCTCCTTTAAGGAACTGGATACAGTGGTCGAAGTTGAGCCAACCAGAGACCCTGTGGGACGTAATTCAACAACTGACGGCAGTTTGCGTTTTAATGCTGGTAACCTGCATCAACAAGGTACTAACTCCACTCGACGTGATGTCAGGAATTTTTTGGATTTATTTAATAACCCATTTGCGAAGTTCGTTAATCACGGCTTTCATTGTGAAGGGGACATTCTTAAGAAGCGTGAAACGCTTACAAGGTTGGTTAAAAGATTTCGTTCTTTGACTGTAGAAAATCACTATTTTGAAAGGTGTATTGAACTCAAAATAATGCCTAAGGGACTTAGGTTTTTCAAATGTCCCAACGGGGTACACGTTGGTGATATTTTCTACAACAAATTGGTTACTTTTTTCAACGAGAGTGGCATGGCTTTTTTAAGACTATTAATTGATAACAACAATTTAAAAATGGTTGATTTAAATTCGGAAATTGAACGCTTAGAAAGCGAATTGTCTTGTGTTGAGAACGCTGATTTTCTTATACCTCTATTTGAAGAGGTTGACAGACATTCTGTCGAGGTTACCAATAGGAAACTGGTCAAACTTGAACGAGACATTCTCGCCTACAAAAATAATTCGGCTTATTCATTTTTTGTTCCGAGTGGTAAAGATCCTAAGGGGACTACTTATAACAAAAACATAATGTCTTCAACTAGTGCCTTTACAAGAAACGATTCTTCAACTCATGTTAATTTAGTTGGACGAATGACTGTAGCCAACAACCATAACAACAACGGTGTGGTTGAAAAGTTGAAAGCAATCCCTTTTACTAGACATGCGACTTCTTTGGGCAGTAAAACAACTAAAGAAAACGAGCAATTTATTTCTGCTTTAGACATGGATCCTGTTTGCGAATCTGACAATGATGCTGTTAACAATGTAAATATTGACAATCCTTCAAACGAAGGTAACCCGACAAATACAGGTAACAAGTCTTTTTTAGGCAAAAAGAGTGCTGCTTCGAAGAAGACTATTCTCACCAGGAGCAGAACTTTTTTGAGTTCCAACTCCTCGGGGGAAGAGAACTGACAAAAGACTTCGTGGTACCAACCAACTTTGACATCATTAATCTGACTGACATTACATTAGGGCCGTTTGAAACACGTATTCTTAGGCTTGGACTTAATTTTGTTCCAACC
The DNA here is from genome assembly GCF_019279795.1 of Protopterus annectens. Classification (NCBI taxonomy): domain Eukaryota; kingdom Metazoa; phylum Chordata; order Ceratodontiformes; family Protopteridae; genus Protopterus; species Protopterus annectens. The sequence continues at coordinate 370,385,981 of NC_056749.1, forward strand.
AGAAAGGCTAATTTATGTAAAACTACAATTGATATAAAGAAATTTATTTGGAGACTTAACCTTGCTTACATCTTAAATGATGTTTCATGTCATGACAAAAAGTTAATAAAATCTTCTAATTTCAACCCTCCATTGGTCCACACTTTAAAAATTTATGAAGAAACTTGTTTGCAAGAAATATTTTCCTGTTTAAGGGATAATGATAAACCAGTGCATAACTTAAATATAGATGAAAGAAAAGCATTTAATAGGTTAAAAAACATGAGTCTTAACACTAGATTCATGAGAAGTGATAAAGGTGGGAACATAGTAATTATGTCCCAAGATTTATATAATGCAAAAATGACAAAACTACTTGAGAATCAGGATGAGTATGAAATTGTTAAGTTGTTTGACATCAAGAAAAAGGAAAGATTAATCCATTCCTTTTTATATGATGCCTTAATGTCAGGCGAAATTACCTTAGAAGTCTATGATTTTTGTTTTATTGAAAAATCTAGAATCGGTATTTAATTTGGCATTCCGAAGACCCACAAAAGCCAAATTGATCCACCATTTCGGCCAATAGTTTCTGCCCCCCATTCGGTTACGGAAGGGATAGCTTTGGTTATTGACGCTATTTTAAGTCCACTGGTAACCGATTTTGATTCCTATATAAAGGATTCATGGCACTTCTTGAAAAAAGTAAGGGAAAGTTCCATCACTCAGAATTTTGATCCAGACCAACATATCATTTTCACATTAGATGTTATTTCCTTATTTACTTGTATTCCACATGAGGATGGAGTGGAAGCCATTCGTTACATCCTAGGTAAAAACAAAAATATTAGCACTGGACAGATCTCTACCATTTGTAGATTTGTTGAAATATTGTTACAGAATATTTTTTTCCTGTTTGGGAATTCTTTTTACAGACAGAAAAGAGGTGTAGCCATGGGGTCGTCAGCGGCCCCGGCTTATGCCAATTTAGTTATGTCCTGGTGGGAGGACACTATTCTTAATGTAGTTAAAAATGACTTTCAAATATTTTTCTATTGTCGTTTTGTTGACGACCTTTTGTTCATCATTCGTGGTGACGACACCACGGTGCAACGATTTCTTCATTCCTTGAATACCAGGGGTAGTTTTTTACAATTCACCTTGGGCTGTTCTGGTATTTCTATCAACTTTTTAGATGTCAATATTTGGTGGGACATTTTAGAAGGGCACTTTCACAGCAAAATCCACCGAAAAGAAACTTTTACAAATAGTTATGTACATTTTACCAGCGCCCACCCAACACATGTTATTCACAACATTCCTAAGGGGCAATTCATCCGTGCTTGTAGGATGACAACTGGTGCACATGACTTACAATTGGAATTTGATTTTATAAAACAATTGTTCCTTTGTAGAGGTTATAGTCTTTCTTTGTTGAATTCTATCATTGACAATGTTTATAACAAAAGGCAATCACATTATAAGGCAATTCTTGATGCTGATGATACCTTGATATCTAACGTGCCGTCAAATACGGTGGTGTTTAATCACAATTTAGTTTCTGTTGGAGCTTTTTTGCCTTTATTCTTGGTTCACTGCCTTTTATTTCATAATAAAATAAGCTTGATGTTCATGTCACATTTTACGAGTCCTGGATTGAATACAGAATCTAGCTCTGATTTGTTTTATAAATAAAATATTAAAAAGTCCTGCTACTAAGAAAACATTGTTATGATGTTATAATTTTCTGAATCTGTGTTATGCAATGGAAAACTTACCTAGACTAATTCTAATTAATTAGGCTATTAAGACATGCCACACACTATCAAAAACCTACCTTACTTGGTAATTTAACAAAGATAACATGTTTTTATAGCATCTCGTGTCTCATACATTTGGTAAATTATACAAATTTTGCTGTGAATTAATTTTTCAAAATAGAAATTAAGTTTTCAAATCTTGTTAAACAAATTAATGATTATAGTATGAAAAAAGCCAAATGTCCTCCTCATATTTTCTCCACCTTCTACAGAGGTGCAATAGAGAGCATCCTTACCTGCAACTTCACAGTGTGGTTTGGAAACTGCACAGTTACAGAAAGGAAGGTACTACAAAGAGTGGTGAGAGTTGCAGAGAAAGTTCCAGTCTTCCATCAATGCAACATCTTTATTCAGCAAGAAGTATCTGAAAGCCACCAAAATAATACAGGACAACATGCATCCTGTGCATGGACTTTTTAAGCATCTGGCATCGGGCAGGAGATATCACAGCATCCGCTGCAGGACTACAAGATTCAGTAACAGTTTCTACCCTACAGTGATTAAACTTCTGAACTCAGGCACTAGTCCCAGTGGTCTGGACACATAATACATCAATTTGTATTTATTTGTGCAATATATACTTACATATATTTCAATTAAATGCAATATTTATTTATTATATCCATAGTCAGTATTATTTAACTCACTCAGATGCAATATTAGACAAATAACTTAGGCATTTCGATCTGTAGTGTGTCTTGTATTACTTTAAATAGGGTAGTTAATTTATTCAGGGGAGGGTATTATTTTCATATATGTGTTGGTAAATGTTTCTGCTCTTTCTTGCATGTATTGGGAGTAGTATTGTACTTTACTTATTAGTTTATTTATTTATTTGTTTTATTCTACATTTGTTAACTGGGCTAGTCTAGCTGGATGTATTTCCATTTTCAGTAGAGGCCCGCGGAGAAAAGCTCCGATATTAGCACACAAAATATACAAACAATATATACACAGTGTAAGAAAGATAAAAGATATGAATGTAATAATAAAGAGAAGTATTACACTAAACAGTGTCAGACAGTGTAAGACAAATCCATATACAGTATAATACATAGGTAAATAACAGTACAACAGGTTGTTTTAGGAATACTATTTACAGCACTGGCCTTACAGGGATATGCAGCAGAGTTTAGGAAGAAAAGTGAGAAAGGGAGACGAGAAGTAATGAATCAAAAGGATTAATCAGGGTTACTGCAGGGGCATAACCAATGGATATTCAGGTGTTTTTTGAGGTTTTGTTTAAAGAGAGGCAGAGTGGGAAGTAAGGTAAGTTCTATAGGTAGAAGGTTCCAGTATTTAACTATAGTGTTAGAGAACAAGGAATCCCCTGCTGTGTTGTTGGACTTTGTTATGGTGGCTAGAAGTTTGCTAGAAGAGCGTAGTGAATTTAGGTTTTTGTAGGGGATGATGAGGTTAGAGAGTATAGGAGTGATGTAAGGTTGGTAAAATAGCTTGCGGGCAATGGTGAGTTGAGTAAATAACAGATGATTTTGTAGTTCTAGCCAGCCTAGTTGCAGTAGATTCAGACAGTGGTGGGTTCTAAAGTGATTGTCAGTAGCAAATCGGGCAATACTATTGTAGGAATTAGTTAGTTTGATAAGGTTATTTTTTTTAGGTTAGTGTAAATGGGTGAGGCATATAGAAGAGTTGAAATTAAGTGAGAGTGAGCAATTTTGGTTCTGGCCGATGGCGTTAAGAAGGGTTTCATTCTGTATAAGGAGCCAATTTTTTTGTTTACAGATTTTATAGTGTTGTTTATATGGCTCTCAAAGTTAAGGTTATTATCAGTTGTAATTCCTAACAGTTTAGTGGTGAAGTCTGGGGATATGAGGGCACCGTTGTTGGAACTGATTGAGAAGTCTACTGGGGAGGACTTAATAGTTATGTTTATTCTTTGACTTGTATGTGTTGTTTCACTTTCCTTTGTAATCTCAAGAATTGAGCTGATGCACACAATTTCATTTAGGCTACATGTGTGGTTCTAAATGACAATAAAGTTTACTTTGACTTTGAGTATGACTTTAATAATCTTACTTTTCAGAAAAATGGCTGCTATGTCTCTTAAATATACAGGTATAGCCTAAAATGCATTACTTCACTTAATCAAATCAGTAAAAGTCTATTAATGAAAATTATAAGGGCAAATACATGTTTTATGAATAACAAGGAGCTGCCAGGAGCTAGATTATATATTCAGTAAAGCATTTCATATCTCCATCTCAAACAATATGTGGAAAGATTTGCTTTCTGTAATACTAGAAACTCGCCAATAGTTTAATTTCTTCTAGGCTCAGGAACACCTGTTGTTTTCAAGTTGTATACTGGCCAGTGGCCCTAACTCAAGGGCAGGTAATTGGCTGGCTGCAACTAAGAACACTAGCATAGTTCTCAAGCAATATATAGACATGTATTTTCTGTGGAAAACAATGGTTCAATGATTATTAATCAAAAAATGTTTTTCAAGACATTACCATTAAAAAAAGCTGCTAATACCAAAGGTCTTAAACAACACCCAGCCTACACCTAGAAAAAATATGCACATTCATAATACAACAGAATAATCATACTAAAATGAAGTAAACACTGTTACAGTTACTCATGACAACCATTCACATAATGCAATTACATTCATCCTCCCTTAAACTAGAAAGATACTGAGAGCATATAGGTCCATAGGTAAGTACTAGGCTAACGGCCCTGAAGCCACTGCAAGCCTAGCCCAATAGTGTTCCCAGTCATCTGGCTAACCAGACATTAGTTCCCTGTGCTCCTATCTAGCAGTGCAATTGAAGTGATCCTCGGGTGAATTTCTTATTTCCCATCCACTCATCAAGATTCCTCTTGAAGAGGGCCAGTGAGGTGCTCTACTTGAAGTGAATGGGGAGTTTATTCCAGAGTAATGGGAGTCTCTGGTTTAGAAACCTATCCCTCCAGCAGGTTCTGTTTAATGTGGTGATAAGGTTGAGGTCTTTGGAGTGAGTAGCACAAGGGGATTGGGATTGTTTCAGATGAAGCATGTCTATCAAAACTGGGTCAGACATGGCTCTGTATGTCAAGCAGAGATCACCTCTAAGTAGGTGATATGAGATGGAGTATAGTTTAAGTTTTTTAAGTCTATCTGCATAAGGCACGTGTTTGAGTCCTAAGATCCTCTTAGTACAGAATTTCTGTGGCCTCTCCCATTGTTGAGATGTCTAGTGAGGTACATGCCAAATGGGACATTGTACTCTATATTGGGTCTGATGAGGGATGAGTAGAGAGAGAGAGATAATGACTTCTTTTTTCCTGGGTGAGAAACCTTTTGTGATGAGATGTGCCACGTAGAAGGACTTCCTAACTACAGTGGCAATGTGGTTGTTAAAGGAGAGGTTGCTATCTACCTGTGTCCCTAGATCCCTTATAACTTCTTCAGAGTTAAGTGGGTTCCTTTCAATATGGTAGTTTGTGGACACTGTTTTTTTCCCCAAAGGGAATGACTATCATTCACATACAAATGTACAGCTAAATGTAGTGTAATTTTGCTTTATTATAGAGTAATACATATTCTTGCCATCCACCATTCTAAAGCAAACTTTCATTTTGTATGAACTTTTAAAAAAATGTATGTTTGTTACCATATTCCTAAATATAGATGTAGAACACATTTCCACATTCATTAATCTCTTCTTAAAGTGACTGCAGTTCATATGCATCGCAGCATATTGTGAATAAAATGCCAGGATACACCTACTCCATATCATTCCTTACATATTTAGGGAATTGATTAATAAAGATCCTCATAAAAAAATTTTTAAGCAAAGCCTTGAATAAATTTACTGTCACCCTTGGTGAGAGTAAGATGGGATAGCATGGAAATGCATCAGCAGAGTTTAATGCCTGAACATATATATGTTGCATCCATTAAAATCTATGGATGCAAACCTACACTATTCTTTTGCTGACATCACAAGCAGTAAAGGTTATCTGACTTGCATGTTTCATGAGGGATATTGTATATCATAAAATAACTAATTGAAAATGCAGTATAGGAAGGTATTCACTATATGGTACAAAAGGTAGTGTCTGAGATGCAGAGAGATGCTTTATGATTTAGATGTTCATAATGAAGTTTCCATTTATTTCTGCTTATGTAACAAAACAGTGTAAATTTATAAAAAGACAGTTAAAACACAAAACGCGTTACAGTATACAGTGCTGTATTCGATATATCTATCACTCACTGGATGGTTCATAGGTTGGTACTAGGCTATTAGCCCTAGGGCCTATACAAGCCTAGCCATAATAATTCCCTGGCTATTTCTTCCCACACTATTTACTTCCCTGGACCCTGTCTAGCAGGGAGACTGACGTGATCCCTGGGGTGAATTTCCTTTCTCCCATGGCAAATTCATTCAAAATGAATGCAACACTAGAGCACTGCATTAGCACATACTTTTGTTAACTTAACCAGCTAAGCCGTAAAGATTTTTCCCCCATTCTGTTTCATTCTTTTCAGCTATCTTCAGTACCTCCATCCATCACTAGGTCTACCGTCCAATCTCCGTTCAAAGGCTGGGAATGATATGGAACCTGAGGGCATCCTGGGGGGGGTTTATACTGTTGACTGATTAAACCAGGAAATGACCTACTCTTTGATCTGCTGTCCCATGTGTTAGCCTGATACAGTCAAGGGCTACTCCCTTCTTTAGACCCTACCTCCCTGCAGGAACACCAAGATGAACATCTTCCTCACCCAGGGATGGGCATTGTCCATCCCTCCTTGCTAGCATCTACCTGAGTCACCAGGGCCATAGTTAAGGTTTTATCCCTCTATGCCATGGCATCTGATGTGCCTTAAAGTTAGTCTGGGACCACAGCTAAGAGACCTGCTCAAAATCATAGTATGCAAATGGAGACTGTAGAATTCAATGACAGAAATGAAGGATGAAGCTTGTTCACATCTGGTAGCCTTAACTTTCTGTTGTAAACTGCAAGACTGATATTATATTCTTTTGCTGTTTTGATTAAGGCATTCACATAAGTTCAAATCCTAGGCCCATTTTTTTATTACTTTCTAGCTCTACATTTTAAATTTATTGCTAAATAAGTCACACACTATTTTATTATATTCTAAAAGATGACATTTTTAATGTGATTCTAATATTCATTTTTTACTGACAGTCTATCCATAAATTGCAAATGATGTACTTTCCTGCATGATTTACAAAAAGGATATACAATAAAGTACTAACTGTAATATCACAGACTTCAGAATTTTTTTCCTCTGCAATATTTTGTAATCATTTTCTGAAAAAGAATATTTCTTCATTCTGTCATATTAATGCATACTATTATTATTTCAAATACTATGCACACAGACTCTCAGAAATAATCTTGGTGTTAATGATTTATTATAGTTCCTGGACACCAATCGTCACTATCTAATAAGTTATTTCTACTTTAATGGATCTACAGTTTCTATTCAGTATTTGAAATATGTTAATATTCCCTGAGATCTAAATGTAAAATACTGACAAAACTAATAAGGAAAATTAAAATGGTTATTTCTGTAATATAAAGTATTTTCTAGAATTAATAACCTACTTTAATTGCCTTTTCCTGAAAACACACTTTTAAAAGTACTATTTAATTCACACTATAGTGCAGTCAACATAACACAATACATATCTGTAGAGGTTGGAAGGAGAACTTCTATGAATTCCCAGGATTCAAATAAAGCATTTGTCTGCCCTCAGTAGTTGAAATTGTTGTGTTTATTAGGTTTATTATTCAGTTTCATTCACATAAGGCACACTATAATGGTGGCTACTACAAACACACGCAGGCTATCAGCCTGCAGTTGACAGATATGGCAGGCACACAGAGGCTATCATCCTGCAGCTGACGGCTACTGCAAGCACACACAGCCTTTTAGCCTGCAGCTGACAGATACTACAGGCACACACAGGCTATCAGCTTGCAGCTGATGGCTACTACAAGCACACACATGATTTCAGCCTGCAGCTGACAGCTACTATAGACACACACAGGCTATCAGCCTGCAGCTGACAGCTACTACAAGCACACACAAGCTATCAGCCTGCAGCGGGTGGTTACTACAAACACAAACAGACTATCAGCCTGCAGCTGACAGATATGGCAGGTGCACAGAGGCTATCAGACTGCAACTGACGGCTACTACAAGCACACACAGCCTTTCAGCCTGCAGCTGACAGATACAACAGGCACACACAGGCTATCAGCCTGTATCTGATGGCTACTACAAGCACACATAGGATTTCAGCCTGCAGCTGACAGATACTATAGGCACACACAGGCTACCAGCCTGCAGCTGACAGCTACTACAAACACAAACAGGCTATCAGCCTGCAGCTGATGGCTACTACAAGCACACACAGGCTATCAGCCTGCAGCTGATGGCTACTACAAGCAAACATGGCCTTTCGGCCTGCAGCTGATGGCTACTACAAGCACACACAGGTTATCAGCCTGCAGCTGATGGCTACTACAAGACACACAGACTATCAGCCTGCAGAGGACAGCTACTACAGCCACACACAGGCTATCAGCCTGAAGCTGACAGATACTACAGGCACACACACAGGCTATCAGCCTGCAGCTAACAGATACTACAGGCACACACAGGCTATCAGCCTGCAGCTGATGGCTACTACAGGCACACACAGGCTATCAGCCTGCAACTGATGGCTACTACAGGCACACACAGGCTATCAGCCTGCAGCGGACAGATACTACAGGCACACACAGGCTATCAGCCTGCAGCTGATGGCTACTGCAAGCACACACAGGATTTCAGCCTGCAGCTGACAGATACTATAGGCACACACAGGCTATCAGCCTGCAGCTGACAGCTACTACGAACACAAACAGGCTATCAGCCTGCAGCCGATGGCTACTACAAGCACACACAGGCTTTCGGCCTGCACCTGACGGCTACTACAAGCACACACAGGTTATCAGCCTGCAGTGGACAGATACTACAAGCACAAACAGGCTATAAGCCTGCAGCTCACAGATACTACAAGCACATAAAGGCTATCAGCCTGCAGCTGACAGATACTACAGGCACACTCAGGCTATCAGCCTGCAGCTGACTGCTACTACTAGCACACACAGGTTATCAGCCTGCAGTGGACAGATACTACAAGCACAAACAGGCTATAAGCCTGCAGCTCACAGATACTACAAGCACATAAAGGCTATCAGCCTGAAGCAGACAGATACTACAGGCACACACAGGCTATCAGCCTGCAGCGGACAGATACTACAGGCACACACAGGCTATCAGCCTGCAGCTGACAGATACTATAGGCACACACAGGATGATAGCTTGTGTGTGCCTGTAGTATCTGTCAGCCTGCAGCTGACAGATACTACAGGCACACACAAGCTATCAGCCTGCAGATGACAGATACTACAGGCACACACAGGCTATCAGCCTGCAGCAGACAGATACTACAGGCACACACAGGTTATCAGCCTGCAGCTGACAGATACTACAGGCATACACAGGCTAGCAGCCTGCAGATGACAGATACTACAGGCACACACAAGCTATCAGTTTGCAGATGACAGATGCTACAAGTGCGCACAGGTTATCAGCCTGCAGCTGATGGCTACTACAGGCACACTCAGGCTATCAGTCTGCAGCTGACGGCTACTACAAGCACACGCAGACTATCAGCCTGGAGCTAACGGCTACTACAAGCACACACAGGCTATCAGCCTGCAGATGACAGATACTACAGGCACACACAGGCTATCGGCCTGCAGATGACAAATGCTGCAGGTACAAATAGGCTATCAGCCAGTAGCTGACAGATACTACAGGCACACACAAGCTATCAGCCTGCAGATGACAGATGCTACAAGCACACACAGGCTATCAGCCTGCAGCTGACGGCTACAACAGGCACACTCAGGCTATCAGCCTACAGCTGACTTGCTTGATACAGCAACTGCTTGACCTCTTGCTATCTCAGTACTAATAAACTATATAACCCTTGCAGATCCCCAACTCCAACCCAAAAACTCTTATATATTACTTAACCTCAACCTGAATCCTTAATCACTAACCTTAACCCTAAAACTGCTTCACGCTCCCTAACCCTAAATTACTCTGTTAGTCTCTAAACCTAAATTGCCCAATCACTCCCTAACCTTACATACCTCAATTGGTCCCTAAACTGATCAGTGCCTAACTATAAAACTCCCTTATATTTCCATAAACACAAATTTTCTGATTGCTTCCAACATCTAAACTCTCCAATTGCTCCTGAAACCTGAATTCTCCAACTGATTTTTAATCCTTAACACTCACTCCCATAACCTTAATTCTCTTATCCCCCCAACCCAAAATATCTCTCTCTTGTTCAAAGTCCCTTTTCCCAAACTTTACTAACCTAACCCTAAATATCCTAGTTCCCCACTAAACCTAGGTGTAACCCCCCATTATGTCTGACCCATTTACCTTTCTAAAAACTCAGCTATGCACTCAAGCTGTTGCATCTTGCCTGGACACATAGTCATGTTTGAGCATGAGCAGCGACCCATGTAAGCTGGAAGACACGATTTCCTGGCTATAAGCATGTGGTGTGTGAGCAGATAGGTGTGGGGACCCAAAGACAACCCCCATATAAAGAGCTCCCACAGGTTTATGTCTGATATGCTAACTTTACACTTATATGCAAGAATTTATGTCTGTTACAAAAATTATTAATTCAAATTATTTTCTAGTGTTTATTAACAAGTCCACTGTAGTTTGATTTGGTTTATTGCCAGTTTTCTTACTTTATTGCTTATCCTACAGCACATAGTATTTGCATGTTCAGTTTTATCAAATCAAATGCATGGGACTTGTTGGACAAAATATTTTAATCAATTCATATGATTCCTCCTAACTATTCTTACTGTACATTAATTCATAATTGAAAGCACCAATCTGTTTTAATAAATATTTAAAGCAGACAGCTACTCACTATAATTAAACAATAGATGACTCATCAGTGTGTACATATTTCTCAGAAATTTAATTTGCCTTGGTCAACATAAACCTGTCATTGTATACTATCCTTCAAGTTATGAAGTTGTCTATTCCATAGTTTTAAGGAATTAAAACAATGAGTGAGAAGGTCACTGAAAAAGCAATCAGTAAAACAAAATGAAAACTCTAGCAAAGCTAGAACTTTCACTGAGTGACCTCCCAAACCTCTTGTATCAGAGGCATAAGGGATATATGCAAATGATCCTTATGAACATCAGGTGTTCCAGCTCATTGGCGATTCTGAATGCCGATGACTTGTTTCATCATTTTACTGGACAATTTCAGGCCAATAAAGCCAAACCTCACTAGCTGTGGATATGCATATTTCGGCCTTGTTATGACCTCATTAGTACAGCACAAGCAGAGTGTTTGACTAAGCATTAGAAACACAGGGCTTTTATACCCAGCCGATAAGGATCATTTGCATATATTCCTTGTGCCTCTGATACAAGGGGTTTGGGAGGTCACTCAGTGGAAGTTCCATCTCTGCTAGAGTTTTCATTTTGTTTTTACTGATTGTTTTTTTCAGTGACTTTCTCACTCGTTGTTTTAGTTTGTTGTTTGGGATATTTTTGCAGTGACCCTAATGATAATGGACATCAGCTGGGTATAAAAGCCCTGAGTTTTTAATGCTTAGTCAAACACTCTGCTGTGCTGATGAAGTCATAACAAGGCTGAAATATGTATATCCACAGCTAGTGGGGTTTGGCTTTATTGTCCTGAAATTGTCTAGTAAAACGACAAAACAAGTCATTGGCATTCAGAATTGCCAATTAGCTGAAACACCTGATGTTTATAAGGATCATTTGCATATATCCCTTGTGCCTCTGATACAAGAGGTTTGGGAGGTCACTCAGTGCAAGTTCTAGCTTTGCTAGAGTTTTCATTTTGTTTTTACTGAATAGTTTTAAGGAATGTAATTCCATTCTGTCATGATTATAATACATATTTCCTTTCCTTTCTCAGTGTCCATAACTGATATATGTACTTAAGTAAAATCTCTTCATATTCAACCGTGGGATTAATTACTAAGGGTCTTTTAATAAAGTTTCTTTCACCAGAGCTATCTTTAAGCTGTACTCTCATATCAATGTAGCAGTAAGAATATTAACCTTATCAAATATCCAGGTTGGAGCAAACTTCCTGTTACTTTCATAATTCAAACATTTAGCAAAAACATTTGTCTTTTGAATAAAATATTTGACTTGAGAGACTTTCTTCTAATGTCTAATTTACTGGTTGGTCATAAGCCCAATCAATGATATTTAGCACATTTAACTCAACACTAAATGCATACTGAACTACATTGTTTCTATTTTATCACCCTTCTTATTTGTTTCTGAAATGAATTCTAATATTGTTTTTAATGCTGTGTGTGTGTGTGTGTGTGTGTGTGTGTGTGTGTGTGTGTGTGTGTGTGTGTGCACGCACATGTGTGTTGGTGTGCAAATATCTATATGTTCTGCTCATGCTCCAGGAATTATCCCAGAGCAGTCTAACCCAAAGCAAGTGTTCTGCAGGGGGGCAAGTCCATCTGTAGACCCTGCTAATTATATATACTAACTCCAAGATTACACAATCCCCAGGGAAAGGAAATATTCCCCTACTCAGGGAGTGTCAGTTTCGTACCCCTGTTGATCCCCTGTCTGTGTTAACCAAATGGTGTCACTCTGCAAGGTATCAGAGCATTTGCCTTTCATTGCAGTGCTTGGCACCCACATATATATTAATATATATATATATATATATATATATATATATATATATATAGAGAGAGAGAGAGAGTATGAGTGTGTGTGTGTGTGTGTGTGTGTGTGTGTGTGTGTGTGTGTGTGTGTGTGTGTGTGTGTGTGTGCGTATGCGTGTGTGTATATATATATATATATATATATATATATATATATATATATATATATATATATATATATATATATATTGTTGTTATTCAAACAGTCAGGTGGTTGAATACAGCAAAGACCAGCAAGAGAGATTGAATTTTTAATTATTGCAAATTGCCGGTCTTTGCATTTGGGAGATTGTGATCTAGCAGAGATTAGGAATATGCCCTTCCCTCCTAGATGTGATATCAGAGTTCATAGATATATAAGTAGCAGGGAGTGTAGGGGGCTTACACCCTGCAAATTTTTTTTTATTTTTATTTTTTGTTATAGTAGTTGAGATTCACAAAGTTTTATCAATTACTGTGTAATCACACTTCAATGTTTTTGACCAATTCATATCCATTCATAGATAGATTAAATCCAACATATTCTGATGTCTATTACCGTAAAGTCACAAACCCATGCCTCTTGTGCATAGTCTGGTAAGGAATGTTTCAGTGTTGTTGGTTCCTGCTTTTATAACTACATATACTGCACATTAGAACCATCATTTTGCTACTAATTACTTAATACTTTCCTTCTGACTTCTGCTATTAAGAACAAGTGAAGAGAAGGAATTGACAAAAGTCCACAAAACCTGATGTCCAAAGAAGGAAATAATGCATTTAAGCTACTCAGGGTTTCTCTCTAGTTCTTCAAGAAAAAAAATAATTTCATTATTTTTCCATTCATAACATATTAAAGGATACTAAAACATTAATCATCTTCCTAATCATGAGCCTAGTTCATGGATTAAAAAGTCTTCTTAAATTTATAGTTTAATAATCGTGGTAATGACTAATTCTCAGTCCTTGTACCAAGTATAATTCAAACAGAGGTAGTAATTTTTTTTCATTAAAACATAATACTCATTCAGTGGCTTATAGCCATTGTTATTTCACTGTTTACACTCAATTCTTTTGGTACTTTATCTACAAAATGTATATTTGAACCTGTTTTGAATGCTTAATATGTCATTTTCTTTCTGCTTCAAGATATATGATTTGTACCAAACAAGATTTTTTTCTAGAATCTTGTGAAACTGTAGATATCAAGTCATTGCATAAATATTAAATTTTTATTTTCTTAAATGAAAAAGTAACAGTAATGCTCTTTGATGGCTTCCCTACATAGTCTTGAGGAAGTATTCCCTGAACATCAGTATCTTGCAGAAAACAAAAGATTAATGGCATAACTCTGAGCTCTTTTCTCCATAGGAAATCATTGCTGTTGCAATTTCTAATTGTGCACCAGTGATGATTCACTTTTCAGGAAGATTTATCCCTTCTATAAATTCAGAAGGTGTGGGGGGCTTACTCCCCTGCAAAAAAACAAGAAAAATAGATTTTTTTACCCTCTTGGTTTTCAGGTATGCATTTTTCTTTATTCTTTTGACGTGTCAACTTTCAGGACTTCTATGTTTCATAGTAGTACTCTCAATGACAGTACAATCCTCATTCATAGTATGAATGTAGAAAGTATTTTCAGATGCAGGTTATCAGTATCAATAAGTTCACAAGTAAAGTGATGCATGACCCACTCAAAAGACAAACTTACAACCCATCAAAATGAAGCAGTACTTTGGGAGAACAAGAGAAACATACAATCAGATGTCTCTACACTTCAGAGGAAGAAATAACCCATTTTGGCAGGTATTATTTGTTGAGTTGTTCTACAGACTGGGTGGAGAGTCAGATAATTTGCTTCCTCAGGGAAGTGATGGCATTCATTGTGCAATTTAACAGCATACATCCACAAGATCACTGTCATATAATTTCAAAACTGATTAAAATATAATTTCTAAGCTTTCAGAAGAATCAGAGTTGTCCTCAAGGGATCAGTTATCCTTAGTAAAAGTAACTCCATATGGCAAGCTATCTTGTATGATCATTATAGAAACTTTGCATGCATTCATTTCACAGAATCTGATGGTGCACCCTCTGATGGGAAGTTATGCTGAGGTAGTTAATGATCAGCATTCTGGCAGCTTCCTCAGAGTCTTGCGTTTCATGTACTTAGCCCAGTTCCGGTAACTTTCTGTTGTGAACTAAATGGTTCAGACTCTTCTTGAATTTTAAAGAGCTGAGGCAGGTTGATCAGGTGCTCTAAATTAGCTAAATTCCATGGCACACCCTATTTTTATATATCATTTGACAAGCATGAAGCATGTTTTTTGCTTATATGATTAACTGATGCTGTGCTGTCTGGGGCTAGTTAATCACACCAAATATGTATGTTAGAACAGGAAGCACAAAATGGTTTATTCCTACATGTCAAGTCACTTTTCAATATTTTCTTTAATCTTCTGAAATATATCTTTCCAAGCTTTGCTCTGATTTGTTTATGTTTTATTGCCAATCCTTCATCTATTCCCAAATACATCCCATTCATGTTTCAAGTTGATATTTACTTGATGCTTTAACTTGCCTGCTATAAATGTTGCTGCACATTTATTAAGAGCAAATATCATTCTTATATTTCTGAGAAACTTTACACCATTTGTAGTTATGCTTTCAAATGCTTGGCTAATGAGCTATACAATTTTAAATCATCCCCAAAACAAAGATGCAATATCTTTCTATAACGTTAGTTTCTGAAAGTTAAGCAATAATCATATCCTTGTCTAAGTAATGAGTTTAAAGGGTTAATGGAAAGATAAAATAGCAGTGGTGACAAAGAATCACCCTAGAATATTCCCCTTTTATTTTTTATTCCTGGGGTAATAATTTATCTTTTATTATGACTCAGTTGTAAAATGTTTTGCCACCGTTTCATAATGACCACATTGTAGCTGATAGATGTAGGATGTATGTTATATACCTGTATGCATTCCATAATTCCTGAATGTAGGATGCTGTTAAATGCTTTTGTGTATCTATCCATGCCATACTTAGATCCTGACTTTGTTGATAGATGATCCTGTTATATATGATTTTCTTTTATCACCCTTTTGCTCTATTGCCATGACCTATTACATTTCTAAATGGCAATAAACTCTGCATCAATTTTATTATATAATTGTGATGATGTCAGGTATTGCCAGCTATGCCAGGAGAAGTTGGGCAGTGGATGTGTAACATATGCAAACATAGCTGGAGTTTTGTAAAGAATTATATGTCATTTGTATATCTAATTGAGTTGTACAGATGCTTGTGTTGAAAATTTATTTGTAAAACTGCTGTATTAAAATTGTATCATCAGTGGGTCCTGATGGACAGAAAAGAAATACACCTGTATGTCCGACTGTATTGTAACTGTTGAAATGAATATACTGTAACATAGGATACTGGAAGAGATTAGGTTAATCTCAGTCCAGCTAATTTTGAAAAATAGTCTGAAATTAAATTACCTGGTTTTGGCCATAAAGATTGTATCTTATAGATCTGATTACAACCAGAGATGAAATGTCTGTGAAAACCAGGACTAGGAATCCTAGTGTATTGTTCTTACGGGTGAAATAATTGCTAAAGGGTGGACATTTTGAAATTGTTTTATAGCTTCCATATGCTATAACACATCTCAGCAAAGCTCTATCTGTGGTTCAGATTCCAGTAAAGGGGGTAGTGTGGTCAGATGACCAGATGTATGTGATGTCTTTCTGTAATCCGGCACTGAAATGATGTTTTAATACTAGATGAGAGAGAAGGGGAGTCTATTTTGAAACATGACAAGAAATGAAGACCACTCACCTATTTCATCTTGCCTTGCTTTAGTAAGTAACCAGGGAATAGTAATTCTTTAGATCAATCAGGAAAATATAGCGAGATTACTTAAGTATTGTTTTTCTGTATCTGTGAGAACCTTTCCATCTATGTTATTTTTAATATTTCCTGTGATTGAAGGATTGGTGTTTATTGTAAATAGATATTTATTATTTTCATATTCTTTTATTATGAAATATATTTAACATTTTCATTGTGGCAGGTCTTTTAGAGAATATTTTAACCTTGAGAGTAATTATATTTATTTGGTGACACTGTGGCCACTCCTGAAAGCCTTGCTGCATTGGTCAAACACTAGCATTTGTACTGACACTAATTTTACTCAGTATATTTGGGTACCCTTGTAAGACCCTTAGAGTAGCTGGCTGGTCACAGTGTAACTACCTTATAGTCTGGGCAAAGGTAGCAGAGCTAGTAAATCTATGCCAGCCTTTCTCAGGTGTGTGTGTGTGTGTGTGTGTGTGTGTGTGTGTGTGTGTGTGTGTGTGTGTGTGTGTGTGTGTGTGTGTGAAAATCAAATCTCAAAGAGTGTATGTGTCAGCTACTTGGAGCAGGGACACATAGCGATGGTCACAGAGAGAGGTTGGTGGAGGACTTGGCTTGGAGCACTCAGCTGAGGACTCAACTGTACAGCTGTGTCAATGGGGAGTCTTACTGAGGACCTGGAGAGAGAGAGAGAGAGAGAGAAACCCTGACCCCAAACTGAGTATGTTCCCTGTGTGCTCTTAAGGGAACTTGTACTTGGTGCAGAGAACTGCATCTGAAAATACTGTGTGTATCTATTTCTGTTCCAAGTGAACATCTCTCACTGGTGTCAGTGTAAGGATTGAGGCTCCTTGATTACTGGCCCAGAACAGGGGTGTCACAATAATTTATATATTTTTAGAAGGCAAGTTATTGGGTCTATAGTACTTAAGTTGGCTTGTCGATTCACACTTAAGGAGGAGTACTTTTTTCCTATTGTTAACCAGACTGTTGTCTGTTTGGGATGTGGATATGTAAAATTTTTACTTAGGGTTAAATCTGTGTGCAAACATGTTGGTATTTTTAGCCAGATGTTAAATACTGCATCTGGACCCAGGGTTTTCCAGCTAACAGGCTTTCTTAATTTTATTTCTGTTTTTCTGGCTGTTACTTCCTTTCATTTCATATTGTCTATCTGGGTATTGATTTATTTACAGTTTGATTACCAAGGTAGACCACTGATCACAGACAGAAAAAAATACAAGCTCTAATTACAAATAATAATTGTGATGCAAAATTCTGGAACTTTTTAGATAGCAGTGGACTCGTGAGTCAACAGATTTTTACTTAAATCTTACTTAAATCATTTAGTCAAACTTCTTCAAATTTATGCTGGAAAGTTTTTTGTGTGAAAATATATACACAGAATGTTTGTTACTCTCTATAAAACCTCCAAGTTTAGTAAAATCATGTCATCAGTTGTTAGAGATGTAATAAAGATGTAAAAGCTAATTGGATGCACATGTTTATTGGTTGTGAAAAATTAAATGTGTATTGAGAAGAGATAAGTATGTATGTTCTAATGGGTTATGGTCTGATAACTGTTCTTAACTAGATCAGTAATACTAATGAGACTGTAAGGGCTCTTAAGTTGTTAGCCTAGTAATCGCCTATAAACTTATAATGAATGTTCCACTTCCTGTATCTGCAAAAGCCAAAGAGCAAAAAATGTTTTGGGTTCTCTTGGCAGTTGCTAGAAAAGTTATTATGAAAAAAATGGAAACTGAAATCAGTTCCTACGCTCAAAGAATTTTAAAAAGTAACAGCAATACATGTAAAACAGAAAAAGTAGTGTTCAGAATAAGATCTATATCAAACTAAGACTTTTAGTGGTTGGGATAACATTGAAATGTTGCTATTGAAATACCAAGACTCTTAATGTGTTAATCGTATAAGATTACCTTGATAATTCAATATAGTCCTATTATTGTATAACAATACCTGATGTTGAACGTCTTCCTTTCTATGTATATATTGTAAATATGTTAAATTAATAAAAATTTTATTATAAAAAAAACCTCAGCCCGGGTTACATTCAAAATCATAGCAACAAAAACACAACAGTTGCAGCTGACAGTGGAATACAAAGGTAATACAAAGTAGTCACACTGAATAGATAACATCTGCAATCTTTACACTATCTTGAGGTGCACATGTTATAAGTGGAAAAGTGAAATCAGAGGAGTCACAAAGCGAGAGAAGCAGGTTTAAACTTGGAAATTGTAGGAGGCAACAAAGGTATTCAGACTAGAAAAAAGAAAAGAGAAGAGTCATGGACATTCAGAATTGCCATACAGCAGAAACACCAGATGTCCTTAAAGGGTCATTGCATATATCCCATGTTGCCTCTAATATAAAAGGTTTAAGGAATCCCACAGTGGAAATTCTAGCCTTGCTAGATTTTTTTTTGGTTTTACTGATTGTTTTTTCTGTGTGACCCTTTTACTTATTGTTCTAGTTTGTTGGTTGGCATATTTTGCAGACACTGTAATGGTTATGGATATCAGCTGGGTACAACAACCCTGTGTTTCTAAAGGTTACCTAAACATTCCATTTATGCTGTGCTGATGATGCCATAAGAATACCAAAATATGCACATTTACAGCTAATGGGGTTTGGCTTTATTAGACTGAATTTGTCCATAAAAAGAGTTAGAAAGAAAACAGTCACGGACAGTCAGAATTCCCATATAGTTGAACCATGTGATGTCCTTAAAGGGTCATTTTCATATATCCCATGTTGCCTCTAATACAAAAGATTGAAGGAATTACCCAGTGGAAAGGTAGCCTTGCTACATTTTTCTTTTGTTTTTTACTGATTGTTTTTCTGTGTGACCTTTTTACATATTGTTTTAGTAAGCTTGTGCAGTGGGTATTATTGGAGAGGATCTTATAGCTAAGAATAGAATGAGATGGAGCATTGAATTTTGGACAATGAAGGAGGAATAAGATGAAGTGTATGGAGGGAGTCAGTGAGACTGAGAAACATATTTTTGTAGGAGGCATGTACAGAAGGAGTGGGAGAACATTAGGTGCTGATAGTGATGTAGATTGTTGCAATAAGTGGGTGAAGTTGTAGGGGTTAGAATTATTTGCAGTTGTATTTTTTTACCTTGGGTTGGTATGCTGCCTATGCTGTTTCAGTGGCAAAGAGAAAATGAGTAAGTTATAAGTTTCAAAAAAAGCCAAAAAACACGCCAGACCAGCTGTAGGTAAAGTAAGCGCTTTCATTTACTTCATAAGCAAACTTCATCAGACAAAACCATAATTACAACAAGCCCTTTATATATCCCTCCAAAAACATCAATTAATAAATTAGTCAATTACATAATTAATTCACTCTTAAACGAGCACAAAACCCAAACATTTTCATTATCCTTAAAATCCTAAACTTCTAATATCATACAACAAATTTTAATCAGGTTAAGAGATTAATACAAATCAATTACCACAATAATAAATTAATCTAAAACATGATTTCAGTCTTAAAATACATTTAATGGACAAATTGTCATTCAGCCCAGGGAAAAAATGTGCATTAAACCTTAATTGCCAAATTAATTCCCTTTCATCCAATTTTAAGGCTACAGGACCCCCCTATCCATACCTACTACTTGATCAATCACAAAAAATAGGAAACCATGTGATGGATACTGATTTATATGCCTAGCTAGAGCATTGTTCAAATTTAGTTTTCTAATATTATATATATGCTCATAAATGCACTGTTTAAGGCATCTTTCCATCCTTCCAGTATAAAATGCGGGACAAAATTGGCACATGGCCATATAAACAACATTTTTAGAAAGACAATTAAAGTTACCCTTTAGGGAGTAAGTCCTCCCATGCATATTACATGCATTCGTAACTTTCACAAATTTACAAAAATTGCAAAAACCACACTTAGACATTCTACCGTTAGAAGTAACAGCATTGATGTTCCTTTCCAGGGCATTTTTCAAATTATTACCCTTTCTAAACACAATCCTATGTTTTGTTGTATGATATTAGAAGTTTAGGATTTTAAGGATAATGAAAATGTTTGGGTTTTGTGCTCGTTTAAGAGTGAATTAATTATGTAATTGACTAATTTATTAATTGATGTTTTTGGAGGGATATATAAAGGGCTTGTTGTAATTATGGTTTTGTCTGATGAAGCTTGCTTATGAAGTAAACGAAAGTGCTTACTTTACCTACAGCTGGTCTGGCGTATTTTTTGGCTTTTTTTGGATTTTATTAGTTTGTGCTTCTCTTTGGTTTAAGTTATAAGTTTCACAGAGATGAAATTTACATTTGTACCTTTAAGGGATTAGTATTTTGTGGAACTTAGTGCGGAATGTTTAAATTTGTAAACCGGGGGGGGGGGGGTTGAGGTTGCTTGGGCAGGAAGGAATGCAAAGCAGATAGCTGATGCATCAGTCTGAGCTTGCACAGAATGATCAGTGCCTCCAAACCTTAATCTGCAGAATGAAAGTATTTGTTTGTTGGTAGCTTGGGAAGAAATCCTGTTAACAGAGGAAATCAACTAGTACACAGATGTTGTTTAACTCACTACATGACTTTAATATTGCAAAAAGCATATATTTCTATCCCTCATTTTCTATTCAGGTAGAGGACAGATTTTAATCTCACATAACTGGGAGAGAGTTGGGTAGTTCAAATATTAGGTCATATAACCTAGCAACTGCAACTAAATATTGGTCATCTTGGAACATTGCATAACCTTTTGCTTTTGTCATTCAGTAGGTGGAATAAAAACATTCCCTCTTCTTTTTCTAAATAACAATAAGGGCAGCCTTCAGTTGTGCAGGATATGGAGTTTTGGACTGTAGGACATGTTCCAGTGCAAAAATACTGTATAAAGAGATTATTTTTAGTCCAAGGAATATAGAAGTTACTATAGTACAAAATAAAAATAAATGACATAAGCAGAAAATGGGACAATCAGACAATGCATTTGGTGGGGATGACCTGGTTAAACAATATATTCAGTATTGGGGAAGCCTATAACCAGATAAATGCAAGCACCTTACAAAATCAACTGTAGGCCTCTGCATTACAAGTGCAGTATGTCACTGCTAACTAAGGTGACATGTTTGCAAAATAAAACAGACAGGTGTGGCTGATGTAGTTTCCATCACTGCAGAATGAAAGATTTTTCATCCCTGACTAGCCAGCTTAACAACAGTGCAAACAAAGGTATGATAGATTAAAAGGTACTCATATCACCTATTAAATAAACACAAACAGACAAAGTGTATTTACATTTATCTGCTGAGCTATGTACTTGAACTACTACTACAGGAAGATGAGGATTATGGAAAGAGATGAAGATATGAAAACAATTCAGGTATAAAAAGATTGCTGAGGGCCATACAGTCCTAGTCAGTAATTCCACTTGCCAAATTACATGCATGTTGTAAACATAAAAATAAAAGGATAACCCCCTGTCTAACTGCTGTACCTGCTGCATCCAATCAATCTTAGCAAGCACAGAATGATCAGTGCCTCAAAAATCATGTTCTTAAGAAGAAATCCTATATTAGAGCTTCCTACGGGTTCTTTTAAATCTATCCTTTGAGCATCTTTAAATGCTCAAGCAGGTCTTTATAAATACTTCTCCAAAATCTGCTGATTTCTCATCATTTTAGGTGGTATTAGTATTGCCTTTGTTTTGTTTAACAATTATCTTTAAAACCTTTGTGGGTCATCAATAAATTACTTGTTTTGTATGTTTCATTTATATTTTTTACGTGTACTTCTGAAGTTGCCCTGCTTGTGCTGATAATTTTAGTTTATTATTGTAAATAGTGGGTGATAAATCTTAATTTGTTTTGATAGCGTATGTTGGGTTTACCACATCTTTCTAAGAATTATAGATGATCTTGTTAACTTTTCTGTATTTTTCTGGAAGTGGTATTTCTTGGCTTAGTTGTTGTATAGTTTTCGCTATTCAGTGTTTTCACGTTGGCATTCTAGTTGTTCCCTACCTTTCCTTTGTTCTTTTATGTTTTTGCAGTAACCCTTTGTTATTAATTTGTCTGCATAGTAGTATATTACATTTTTTATGTTATATCACATGAATTTTTATCAATAGTCACAATTACGCTCATCTTTGTTACCAATCTTCTAACAATTGTGTCTTATTCATTCTCTGTAATCTATTTTTTTTCATCTATCTTAATATGAATGTCAAGCTGTATTAAATCATGCAGGTCTTCCCTTAGATCATTTGCCTCTAGATTTTGAACATTCTCTTTTTTTCCTGATTTTTCCTTGCTTTGCAACTTTAACAGGACTTTTATGTGAGTCTTCTATAGATGGTTCCAGAGCATTGGCCTGTGGCATATCTTCTTGAGATCTTGCTTCACCTGCTGGTCCACCACTTGGGCACACATTGGTCCATCACATTATGATATTGCATGTGCTGGAGTTACCCTCAAAAATACTTCACTTCAAAATTGGTTAAAGAATTTGATTTTTATTTGTTTAGTTTCTAATTCATTAAACTTCTTATCAATTATATTCCACCTTTCTGACTTTTTTGCTTTTGAAGTCTACCATATATAGTTGTCTTTAACAGTATTTTTCTTCAAGTATCCTTGCAGTTGCATTTTTCATATTCATTAGATTGTCTTTCTTTTCTGCATAAATTTTGCCTGGCATTCATTGGACCTCTTTCTTTTCCCATTTTTTTTTTATAACATTCAATAACCTCTGTTTTTTTTCCAGGAACCAAACAAAAACCCAAAACCAGAACACAAATGAAATGCCTGTAACTTGAAATACTGTGACCACCTCCAAGGAAAAAATTCTAAATGTTGATTCTTTGTGTTTAATTGCTAGCATAGCAGAAAAAATAAAAAGGTTTCCCAAAGTTGAGTTATTCCAATTTTATTACAAACAATGAAAACTAAGCACTTTTGTCCCTGCACCATAGTGGCACTTCATCAGAGTTAATTGCAATATGTTTCATAGTCACTTAAATAAGTATTTCTCCACCCCCAATTAAACAATTAAAATAATAATTATCTAACCAGTATTCAAGTTAAAGAAACATACCTTTTTTATAAAAATTTCTCGCTACATAAAAACATATTACAAAAAAACCTAAAAAGTTTTTTTGAAATGTACGAATAAGTATTTAATTAAACACACTTATTTCTAAAAGGAGGATTTCTTAATTTTTGTCCTCATGACTAAGCTAAATTCATCAAAACTTAAATAACTTCACTTTTAAAACACATCACAGAAACTGAATAATTTACTCAGTGGGGCCCCATAGCATGCATTCTTAGCTGCTACGCCAGTTCCTTACATTCCATGGTTTTCCATGGTCCCCCTCTCAGATCCCAATCAACAATATCAATCATAAAAAATCCACAACTATGTTCTTCAAACTTCCGGATATGTCTCTATAGGTCATTCATATGGTCTTGTAACTTAATATCATATAAATATTCATATATCCTCTCTTTTATTGCTCTTTCCATTTTGCCTATATAAAAAGAAGTACATTTTTTATAAAGTGCAATTTAAACCACCTTTTTGTAATTTTTGCAATTACAATGCCTAGGAGTTTCTACTTTTCCAAACTACTAATAAAAAAAACTATCACCTACTTTAACATAGGGGGATTGGGTACATTTCCAACAACTAAAGGTTCCCATGTTATTAAATTTCTGGTTTGGAGAGATTTTCACTCTTTCAATAAGCTTTTTGATTCTCCAATCATTCTTAAAAATGATACAAGGGGCTTTTCCTAGTTTATTTTTTTAAAGTCACTCACTTCAAATATTTTCCAAGTTTTTACCATTATATCCCTGATCACATCAACATCTCTGTTGTATGTCAGTATTAACCCTTTGGTATACTTCTTATCATGTTATTTAATAACCACACCATTACTGCTTACCTGATCTAAATACCACGCTCCTAAAAGGGGTTTGTATACTCTATTTATTCTCTTTCATAAACTTCTAAAATGATCTTTTTCCAGAAAGTTGTCTATATACCACCTATTTAGCAACATATTCCTCAAGTGTTCCCCTTCATGAAAAAAATGTGTCAAAGGAGTAAAGCATCCTAGCCAATCTAGCTAATTGACCTTTAGCTAGAGACTTTTTCTGGTGCAGTGGGTGGCAACTATTAAAATGCAGTAACAAATGAAAATATGTTAGTTTTCTGTATAAGTTGAAAACTTAATTTTTATTGACTAAATCTTTCTTAATCTCCATACCTAAATAGAAAACCTTTTCACAAGATTTTTGCATAGTAAATCTTAAAAACTCTGTGGAACCATTTATGTACTGGAAAAATTCCATTAATATGCATTCAATGTCCTTCCAAAAATAATGATGTCATCTAAAATTGCCCATACAGGACCCACCCATCCTCAAATCCTGAGTTAAAAATAAAATGATATTCCCAGAATGCCATAACAACATTGGCAAAAATAGGGGCACACACTGCCCCTATCACCACACCAGTCCTTTGCTTTAAAATGCTTCCCTGAAACCATACAACATTGTTTTCTAAAACCATTTCCATGAGGGATCTTGTAACTCCAATTGCTTTATTGTCAGGGTTCTATACTTTAAACAAATATTCAGAGAACCAGTCCACCCCACAATGAGGAGTGGCAGAAAATAGATATTTTACATCTATTGTGACAAATAATAAATTGTCACTATACGCTAGGTCCTCTACTTTCCTCAAAAAGTCCCATGAGTCTCTATGAATATGAATATGGCTCTCTTTACATAAAACTTTTTTTTTTATTTCATATCAATATATTTATCCATTCCATGTGTTTTGGAATCTTTTATGTTCACAGTTGGGAGCAAAGGTGGGCCAGTGATACACCTGTATATTTTATGGACCACAAAATACTTTGGATCTGTGGGCAATTAATCTTCAAGTACTTATATTCCAATTCACAAATTTGGTCTTGCATTAATAAATCAGAAATAAAAGTATCAATTTTGGACTGTGCTAGGCTTAAATGATTTATAAACACCTCCTCATAGTGGTTGGAAAGTAACATTTCTTCCATTTTGAAATTATCGTTGATAGTGTCCATCACGACCAACCCCCACCTCTATCAGGTTTCAATAACCTTATGTTTTTATTTTCACATAATTTTTTTCAATACCTCTCTGTCATCCCTACTCTGTTTGGTGGGATATTTAATACTTTTATTTTTAAGTAGAGACCTAATGTCTCACTCACAAAGTTTTTCAAACAGGGTGATATCTGGATGTAAAGGTGGGTTATACAGACTAGGTGTCCTAAGACTATATCACCACTATAATTACTGCTGTCCACAAACAAAAGGTTAATGTTTAATTTTCTGGTATATAACTTTAAATCAATTAAAGATTCTGCCACCCTAGCCCTTCTAGTTGGCACAAAAGTCATACCCTTTTCAAATAAACAAACATGCCCTTCTGTAGTACATACAGATGTCAGATTATAAATTTTAAAGTCCCCTTGTTTGTTAGAAACAACTTCTAATGATTCCAGGTTCAATACCTACTTTCCCCAGCTGTCTTCCTCTGGTTTGGAGGAGACACCCACATCTCTCCTCTCAAGTGATCCTGAACCTGATCTCCAGATCTGGTTCCTGGTCTCAGGTTTTTCAATCTTCCTGATCTCCTGAGACATGGAAAATCTAAAGGGGCCTGTTGGAGACTATTATCTGAGGGTTAGCTACACTCATTCTTAGGGTCTTTGACATAAAAACCCTCTTGGGATGAGGGGACAGGTTTAAGGTATGCTCTTTGCTTATTATAGTCCAGTTTGTCCCACCATAACTTCTCTTCTTTTCTGCTTTTAACATTGCTAACAACCTTATCAACATGTAAAAACATTTTGACATATTCACCCTTATAAAAATTGTCTTTCGGCTTTTCCTGGTTAGGGGTCGCCACAGCGGAACTCCCGTCCGCTAATGATTGGCAGTTGATTTTTACGTACCGGGTTGCCAGGCCTGATGCACAACCTTCAACGAAGGTACACCCATTCACGCATGTCTCCATGCAGAAGACGCTCTAGCTGAGAATTGAACTGGACAGCATCTTACTGTGAGGTGACAATGCTACCGCAGCACCACCACCGCGGGTACACATATATTCACCCTTATAATCGTCAAAAAAAAACAAATCTTTAACATTTACATTATCTAACTGTGTAATTTCAGTTTCTGATACATTCATAGACAGCTGATTGTGTCTCACAAGGAGGTCCAGAAGCTTGCAACCCTGTCAGTCAAACAAAGCAACTAAATAATGATGTAAAGCTGACCATTCATTCAGTCCTTTTGAATATTTCCAAGTTCTCAGCCCCTTTGGGACAATGCCCATCTTAATGCACTCATGAAAGTAACAAGTCTCTACCTGAAGGTGTTTAAACTTCACTAAATTATTTTCAAAAATGTTTAGTTGTTTAGAGAGTAAGAGATCAGTAGTGGTCTCTCAATCAAAGCTGTTAGAAAAATAAGTTTTGTTCTGGAACCATTCATTCAACTTAAACTCCCTATGGAAGTTACTTTCACAATTTCTTGGTCCAACATTAGTAGAATTTGAAGTACAGTCTATGTCCAACAGGTGATATCCTTCAAATGAAACTGCATCCCTTTGCCCACATGGGATGCTCCTCTCTGCTTTGTGAATGTACATAGAAACTGAAGCCCTCGATATATAAAGGAGGATTGAGTCCTTTATAAATTTGACTAATACACTGTGTAAATTGTTCACCAAGTCTGGTGAAGTTGCCCATAGAAGATTTGAGCACTTGAGATGAAGTGAAAACCTGATGAGATGTGTCCTCATTCACCAAAGGAGATGACATCATGAAATGAAGGTCAAAGGCCAAGTGCAAACCAGGAACCAAACAATAACACAAAAACAGACAACAAATGGAATGTCTTTAACCTGAAATAATGTGACACCTCCAAGGAAAAAGTTCCAAGTGTTGATTCTTTGTGTTTAACTGCAGGCAAAGTAGAAAAAATAGAAAGGCTTTCCAAAGTCGAGCTTCTTCCAGTTTTATTACAAACAACCAAAACTAAGCTGTTTCATCTCTACACCATAATGAGACTTCATCAGAGTTAACTGCAATACATTCAATAGTCATGTAAATAAGTTTCCCCAATGCTAATTAAATGATTAAAACCATAAAATTACTCCCTAAATAAAAACATATCACAATAACTTAAAAGGTTTTTGAAATGTATTAATAAATGCTTAACTAAACATCCTTATTTCTAAAATGAGGATTTCTTAATTTTTTTCCTCATTTCTAAGCTAAATTCATCAATGTTGTAATGCCTTCCCTTTTAAAACATGTCACAGAAACTGAATCATTTAGCTCATAGGGCCCCATGACAAGCATTCCCAGTATTGAAATGGCAGTGCAGCATACGATGGGTAATGCAGTCCTTTGATGTTGACTCTGAAGAAGTTTCTGACTGAGCAGGGACGAAAGCTTGTGTGATATAGTGTGGATCCAACATTCTTGGAATATTTATTTTTTCTTTATTTTACATTTATTCATCAGGCTAGTCTAACTGGATATATGTCCATTTTCAGTAGAGGCCCAAGGAGAAAAGCTCCAGGATCACAATTCAAAGAAATTAACAGGTAAGTACAATTTAGCAAATAATGACAGGTAATTCCACAAGTAAATCATAAACCACTCACATACATATAATAAATAATAAGTAAGAAATCACTACAAACAAAGGTAGTGTTTACAAGAATAAACTTCTCTTTGTTATTCAGGAAACTGGATATAGTAGAGAGGGGAAGTGTATAAGCAGTAGCTCGTAATAAAAGGAGAAGTTAGTCTGGGTTAATACAGGGGCATAGCCAGTGTGTTCTAACATACAATTTCAGTTTAGATTTGAAAAGTGATATTGAGGATAGTGATACTACTTCACTGGGGAGTAGGTTCCAGTTGTGCCCGACAGTATTGGAGAATAGAGAGTCTCCAGCCAGGTTGTTGGATTTACATCTCGTAACAAGTAGTTTATTTGAAGAGCATAAGGTGTTAAGATTTTTATAGGGGGTAATGAGGGTTGAAAGTATTGGAGTATTAGTAGGTTGGTAAAGGGTCTTGTGGGCAACAGTAAGTTGGTGAAATTTTAGTTGATTTTGTAACTCAAGCCATCCTAGCTGCTTTAAATTATAACAGCGGTGGGTTCTAAATGGATTGCCAGTGGCAAATCTGGCAATGTTGTTGTTGTAGGAGATTTCAAGTTTGCTGAGGTTATTTTTTAGACAGCTTAGTATATATTGGTGAGGCATACAGGAGTGTAGACATTAGATGGGTATGGGCAATAGTTATTCTGGCTGCTGGAGTAAGGAATGGTTTGATCCTATAAGGGAGCCCAGTTTTCTATTTACAGTTTTTATTGTGTTGTTGATATGAGTGTCAAAGTTAAGACTGTTATCAATTGTTATTCTATGGAGTTTTGTAGTTGGATCAGAAGATATGAGTGTACCATTGTTAGATGTGACAGTAAAATCTACTATGGAGGACTTCCGGCTAGGAGTAAAGATCAAGAGTTTTGTTTTTTGGGGGTTCTATAGGAGGCAGCGCTGAGTAAACCACTGTTCTACTGTATTAAATACCTTTTGGGTTAGGGACTGTAGTTCAGATGGTGAGGAGGCTGAGCATATTAGTGTGGAATCATCTGCATACTGAATGCAAGTAGCAAGGGGAATTACTGAGTGAAGATCATTAATAAAAATTGAGAACAACAAAGGTCCTAATATGGATCCTTGGGGGACACCAAGGGTAATGGGGAGGTGGGTAGATAGATTATTATCTCATAGCACAGCCTGCTTTCTATTGTTCAGGTAAGAATGGAACCATTTTATAGCTAGTGCATATTGTGAAAGAGATTTAAGGATATTTAAAAGTATCTGATGGTTGACCATATCAAATGCTTTTGAAAGGACAATAAAGAGTGTAGAGGAAAGCATATTGATGTTACAGTTTTTATCAATGCAGTCAGAAAAGGATAAGAGGGCAGTGGTAGTACTGTGGAATGGCCTAAATCCATGCTGACATTTAGAAAGCAAGTTATTTTGGATAAGGCGGTCGAGGAGTTGTCTATGGATGCATTTTACCATTAGTTTTGCCAGAGGAGAAAGTAAGGCTATGGGGCGATAATTAGACAATTCGTTGGCATTACCAACTTTATGTAGGGGAATAATGTGAGAGATTTTCTAGATAGTTGGGATGTTGCCTTCGATTATGGTTCTGTTAATCAGGATGGAAATGGGATAGGCTATGGATTTGGCTGCTATTTGCAGATATTCAGCAGGTAATTGGTCAGCTGATGGGGTAGTTGGTTATAAGTTTATGGATAAGGGTGAGAATGTGTGATGTTGGAACTTGTTGCAAGTGAAATGGAGGGAGTGGGCTAATGCTTGAGGTTAGCAAAGTTAAGCTGTCAGGTGTTAGCTGATTGGCAAGAGTTTGAATGGCTTCTGTGAAAAATGTATTGAAGGTATTGACAGTTTGCTTGGGATTCTCATGATCAGTGCCCTGTGGGGTTGGTGTAATGGAATGACCTGGGTGAAGAAGTTTGTTAATGGTTGCCCAAAACTTTATGGTTTATTTTGGTGGGTTTTCTGGAGTTCTAAGCAAAAGTTTCTTTTATCTGAGAGTATAGCTTTCTTTGTGTTATTTAATAAAATTACTTGTGTGACATCTATTTGGTGTAATTATTCAATTCCTGACTTATATCAGTTGTTTCTCCAGCTCTGTTAGTGCTGCATTTGTACTTATCAAAAAGTGCAGATTTTACTTTATTCATCAGGAAATGCGTCAATTAAACAAATGCCTGCACAGAAAGAAATCAAAAGAGATCTTTGTAAAACAGAAAAGCAATAGGCAAAAAATCCCCAGTTAAAAAAAAAGGAGTGTGTGGAACATCTAAGGATCTCAGAATAGATTATGAATGGAAGGCATTCATAACATATAAGATGGCTGATATAAATAATAGTGATTTAGGTATTTTTTCTTGATTCTACACTGGAACGACTGGGTATGACATTAGGGCCTAGTGAGAAAGTACTTTTGATTTCGTATGTGGTAGCTATGATCATTTCTATGAAGATCTAATTTTTATACATCTGTTTCAACAGTCTTGCATTCACTTTACCTACTGGCATATTTGGGGGGGTATATATATATATATATATATATATATATATATATATATATATATATATATATATATATATATGGGTCAACTTCATATGGTCGACAGTTCATATGGTCGAAACTCATTTGGTCGACGGCTCATTTGGTTGACAACCAGTACTCAAGGCACTTAACAGGGATTTGCCCTCTCCCCAAATTTGTGCAACCCTGGAGTTGATATATATAGTTAGGGGGTGTGTGGGGGTATCTGTTAAAAATGTTGAGTTTTTGTTGTATTTTCATGTTTTAAAGGACTTTTAAACAAATATTAGTGGGGGGCTTCGCCCCCACACCCCCCTATCTATATATATCAACTCCAGGGTTGCACAACTTTGGGGTGGGGGCAAATCCCTGTTAAGTGCCTTGAGTACTGGTTGTCGACCAAATGAACTGTCGACCAAATGAGTTTCGACCATATGAACTGTCAACCATGTGAATGTCGACCATATGAACTGTCGACCATATGAAGTAGACACATATATATATATATATATATATATATATATATATGTATATATATAGATATATATATATATATATATATATATATATATATATATATATATGGGTTCCCTACGTTAGAACAAAAGCTCTGAAGATCGACACTGACATCACCGACACCAGAAGACTGACAAAGCAGTTAACCGACAACTCGGAATCCCGACAGCGAAAACACCGACATGGGAAACGTGTGAGCGCGACTAGGTAAGTGTGCGATATTGAGGGATTTAAGGTTAGGGTGCGTGTAAGGTGTGTGTGTGATAGTGAGGGATTTAGGGTTAGGGTGCGTGTAAGGTAAGTGTGCGATAGTGAGGGACTTGAGGGTTGGGGGCAGATTAAGTGAGTTAGGGTTAGGGTGCAGGTAAGGTAAGTGTGTGATAGTGACGGACCTTAGGGTTAGTGTTTGGGTTAAGGTTAGTGCATAGATAGCTGTGTGTAAGGTGTAGTGTAGGTTTTTAGGTTGTTGGTGTGCTTTTGTTGTGTGTGTGTTGTGTGGAACAGCGAATGTTTAGTTTTGTTAAGTGGTGGTATTGTGGTTTGTCGGGCATGTGAACTTTTGTGTTTTTGCGGTTTTGTTCTTGTGGTGTCGGTGATGTGGACTTTCGGTCTAATGTAGTAGACCCATATATATATATATATATATATATATATATATATATATATATATATATATATATATATATAGCTTAGTACTATTTATCAATCCACTGAGTCCAAAAAAATCCAATATTCAGGAATTGGCTTTAACAGAGGTCCTGTGTGTGTGTGTGTGTGTGTGTGTGTGTGTGTGTGTGTGTGTGTGTGTGTGTGTGTGGGTGGATCCGATATTCTTTAAATGCCATTTTCACTGTCATGTTTCCTTACTCACTGAGCTGGATGTCAATGAATGTGACCCAGTGCTCTGTGGGATGTCAAACACTGACTAGGCAACTGTTAGGGATCCTTAGATTTAATGTCCTGTGCTTGAGTGATCAATTGAGTGTGCTACATTGGCAATATTGATCTTTTAGTTTTAAAATGTAATTAAAGAAAATCTTGTTATGTTCAACCTTTGATAGTTGTCTCTATAGTTTGAACCAAAGGAACTGGCAAGGTTAAGCAAGTGCTTGTACATTAACTCATCTGGATTTATTGTAATAGTCTATGGCATTTTAAATGCTGCAAAGTATTTTATTTTACTATGATTTATGTACCACTAATGGTGCATATCATTGTAGCTGTCACTGTATTTGTATCCAAGAGGTATAAATTTATGAATAAAGTAAAATATAATGTAGATGAGAATGTCATGCAACTTATAACTTCTCTAGGGTATGCATTTGGGTCATTAGGGAAATATTCTCTTCTGATTTTGAAGCCATTACATTTTTTTATTGGAAAACCTGAAAAGTAAGTGTTATATTTGACCGAATTGTTTTTATTCTTAGCTTTAAATTATAGTATTACTGTCAGTGTTAACTGAGAACATATAATTGTGGGAAGAAAGTGAAAAATAGATTGATTGTTATCAAAACATCAAATATATTATAAACTACTGTTAAATATTAGGATATAAGATAAAGATATTCTGTCTTACATAAGCAGTATCTGGGTATACTTATTGATAAGGGAATAATTTACCCACTCAATCTCTTGATATGATAAAATTAAATCCTTGATTAGTTATATGATTTCTTGATTATTAAGTTCTGAAGTTGTTCAGAACAACTTCTTGCTCTCTAACAGGCAATAAGATGGATGTCACTGATACTCTATTCAGTATTAATGACTTCATTATTATTATATGAATAGAATCTAACTGCATTATTGCATGAATACATTGTCACTTGGTTTGGTTATCCTGACTTCTGGCATGAAGCACTTCCTTACATTTACAGAGATAGAGGCCTGTCTCATAAGATATAAAGATGGAAGGTGGAAAACACTGATATCTGAGCTAAGTTTCTTTTTTAGTACAGATATCAATATTCTTCAAGAAGAGAAAATCCCAAGTTTGCTTCCTTATACTAAGACCTCTAGCATTAAGTTTTGCCACCTTTACTTCTGATTCTTTGTAAGTTGATCATCTTTCAATTTCTTTCAATTTATAGTTTGTGAAAATGTGTTTTTAAGCATGTGCAGTCCCTGTGAAGGAAGTAAAGCCCGTTACTTACAGGGCAGTCTAGCTGGAGACACATCTACTTACAGGCTGACAGGCATCCAGATTGTGAAACCTATCCTTCACATCTGATCAGCACTGGGGTTTCTAGTGATACTCAGGCTCCTTGTTTGAAAAATTATGTTGCAGAGTGAGTGAGCTTCTCTTACTGATGAGAAGTTTCAAGAACTTTCCACATAAATTATGTGTTAGTCTATTTAGGGTATATATAACATAGCTGATCTGCAAAGCAGACTTTCTTTTCAGTGAAACTCAGGAATGGGGTTCCGTATGGGTCTTGTGGAGTGGGATGGGTAGTCCAAACTTTGATTTCTGTTCCCATTGACCAGTTCCCTTACTTCACTGAAATGTTTGCTGATGAATGCAACACACTGATCCAAGGGTTGTTGACAAATTTCAGGGAACCCTATATTTGAAATGTCCCCTGGTTGATAAGACATGTCATTATTTATCGATAGCATGCAGCGTTCATAATATTGACCTTCTGACTTTAAAATGTAATTAAATACAACTTTTTTGCTGTTTTCAGTCTTTGATGCTTGCCACTATTCAGTTTGCCATAAAGGTATGGATAAGGTGAATACTTTTATGTACTTTTATTTTCTGATTTGTTTTAATGGCCTAAAATATTTTTAAATGCTGCATAGTGATTTTTATTGTAGATCTTATATGATTTGAGAATCCATTAGAGGAATTTTATTTTAACCATTCATGTACATTTGTATTTAAGAAAGTCTCCTGCAATGTGAGCATATCTATACCTGTGTTATTACAGAAACTTGGTTTTAGCATAAAGACAGCACTTCCTCTTTATCAGGCTTCTATGTCTATCATGAATTCAGACTGGATGGAAACTATGGGAGTGAATCAATGTTTGTCAAACACCAAACTCTCTCTCACTAAAGTAGCCATGATCCACAGATAAAACATTCTGAACTTTAAATTACCCTAATCAAGATAAATTACAGATTTAACCTGCTGTATGTCTTCTTCCATCTCCCTGGAGGCGTACAAGCAATTTCTAAAAGTGCTTCTTGAACTATTCATACAATAAAAAAGTATACTCCTTTTGAATGCATTTGTTCAACTATTCATTCATTAACAGGCGCATCTGAACTTCAAAGGATGGGAAAGCCCCAAACTGCCAGATTTAGTACATGCTAATTCCCTTGAATAAATGTTTAACATCCAACTACAGGTGAGAGTTTTCTAGAACTTATCTTCAATAACATCACACCTAATTGCACTACTCCTGCAGTACCCTCATCTCTGCTAATGCCAGTCACAAATCAGTAATCTTCCGCTATGTATTTATGGACTATAAAAAGACAAAACTATTAAAACTATATAATGCACCCTCAGGTCAAAACAGCCAAGATTTCCAGGGGCCATGAAGCACCAGCTGTCATTTATGCCAATGAATTGAATGCCTACCTCACTAGTACCTACTCAAGTTATAAAACATATGGGTTGGAAGTTTAGAGACCACAGGCTTAATTCTTTTGCTAGACACATACACAAAAACACTCAGAAGTAGAGAAAGTCTTGTTCAGGAAAGTATTGTAATGACTCTTCTTATATAAAACATTGTTGTTTTGTCCATAATTAACACAATTTAAGATGTACTTTAAATATGAATTCTTGGAGTAGAGTTTCAAATAACTCAATGATTTCATGGTGCTTACCTTGTTGTCTGCCAGTTAAACTACCTCACTTCTTTGTCTGTCTCAAGGGAAGGGCAGAATGGCTTCTGTCTCATACCAATATGTGTAACTCTGACTCAGAAAAAAGCCTTACAAGTTAAGACACAAGTGGGAAGAAAGGACTGTATGGTGTGAAGACCTTTCATTTTCTAGTGTTTACCCCCTCTTCATTGCACAGCTTTGCATTCCTCTTCTGCACAGTCTGCCATTTATTTTAAACACAGAGCAGCTGCTGGAGCATGTATTTAAAAACTCTGCAAATCTAACCCTACACAATTCTACCAATCTGAGAGAGTTCTTTCTGTTTTGGGAAAGATCTGACTGGCTGTCTGATAATTAGGCTAGTGTACCTTTTCCCCTTTTCCTATGTCACAGATGAAAGGAGAGTCATCTCTGTCATGCATCACATGTATGTATGTATGTATTATCTGCACTCATTACTAATGATCAAATTTAGCGATGCGGATAAATTGATGTTGCTTACCAGCACTGTAGGGGACATCATAACTTGCAGATCTGTGACACACAAGGCGACCTTACAACTAACTTCCACCTCCTCTGTAATCCTGGGTTTTCAGGTCAGAACATATTTCAGAAGTTGTGCAATGCCCACTGCATTTGAAATATTACCTATACTTCTAGTGCATATAAATGGACTAGGTACAATATCATTACATTCAATATGTGCCCTTTGAAATATTACTTAGAGAGTACATGTAGAAGCATTGAACATAACATTACTGTATGTGTATTTACCTGTATACACACACATGTGCAAAGATGAGTCCATATACACACACATAGCCCTCAACCTCTTAGCGCAAAAAAAATCTAGAAAACTCCCAAATTAATGGGGGGAACAAAGCCTCAAAAGTAGGAACACATTTTTAAATATTGCTCTTATAAACTTAGAAACTTGACAGAATAAAAGGCTTTGTGTTGCCACACATTTTTCTGAAGGCTATGAAGTCTAAAGCTGAAATGCATGTCATTATTTAATGAATTCAGTCCTCAATGATTTGCCACAAAAAATCTAGAAAATAAATTTTATGAGGAGCAGACCAAAAAAAAAATGACGCAAAAAATGTACATTCTGTGAAAATCTGGAGAGTTGAGAAGTAACGCACACACACACCCACACACACACACACACACACACACACACACACACACACACACACACACACACACATACACACAGAGTCTCTCCATGACTTTCTGTTGCTATCTCCCACACTCCAGCTACTTGTATATACTAATTTCAAGATGGCTACAGTTTGGAGTACAGGGACTACAAGACCCCACAGTCGCAGAATTAGTACATATTCCCCCACAACCACACTTCTGATTGCACTATTCTGTGCATCACAAATATGGTCCTTAGGATTTTAGTAGTCATATAGTTGTGACTGGACCGGCTTAGTGAACTATAGAAAGTGCAAAGGTAAAAAGACCAAGAAGTAGTCTTTTACTGTCCATATCCCTCTGATACATGAATGCGCATGCAGCTGTTGCACTGTCTACAGAGCCAAGTCTCTATGCATTATGAGGCTTGAATGTGGCCAGTATACTGCCAGAAAAAGTCCACAGTGTGTATGATGACCCCTAGAAAAGGCTACTGAGCTGAATCAAAACTTGTCCTGCTTTGAGACTTAACAAGATGTTTTAGGTTCTCTGCATCTGGGTCTCCTGCTTCAGCAAGCATCTATGATCTGCATACATTTGATAAATGCCACCTGATCATGACACACTGCTGCAGGTTTATGTCATCCAACCTGTATGGCAGGTGGCTAAGGAGAGTTTGTAGTCCCTCTGCAATAAGCTTATTTAGATTTCAAGCATTTTAATTTGATATTTGGGAAAACGTAATAGTGCACTTATAAGAAACCTGAAATTGTATTAACTAGCACTTAATTTTACTGACAACTTGCAATTTCAATGGACTTCATTTTTTTAATAGCTGGACTTCGTTTTTATATAGTTTGAAGTCAAATCATATATATGTGTTTTACTTTGGAAATATACTGTATCAAGGAAGTTATGAATTGAGTTATTGCCAGTTAATGTACTGCTTGTGTTAGTTATAACTGATTTACAAAATATAGCCTTTAACAAACAAGTTACTATATCTTATAGGAGATAGCATCATCACATTTAAAACTAAACCTTTTTTCATTCTGGAAACTCCGTTATTATATAAGTAACTGTATACTTGTTTGAGACTTTATATTGTGCTGATTGTTAAAACTGCCTGGAAAACACTACTAGTATATTATTATTTTTAAACGTATGCTGTCTAACTCTAGCTGTCTCCCACTCTGGTTGCAACTATAACATCAAGGCTGTATAAAATGAGAACTGCCTAAAGTAATTCAAAAGCATAAGTCTATATAAAAGAAAATATATTGCCATCAAAAGCAATCTAAATGCAATTGTTTTTCGCTGCTGAAGAAGATGAATTTATATGAGTGAATAAAGTTATAACATCAGTTGCTGAGGGCATGCTATTTCTACAAATGGGGGAATGCTGTACTGATTTATTTCCTAAAGTATGCCATTTACATGTATAATTTAGAGTGGTAAACATACCTGAATAAGATAAGAAGAGTATGTATGAGTGTT